>NC_084762.1:65582797-65817797 GCF_028858725.1 Colius striatus
AGCCCTAGTCTGCTATGCAGTAGTCAAAAGGGCATAAGGTTTGAGAACAGAAATATTGTGCTAGCCTACTCGTGGCCTAGAAAAGTAATAGCAATGCCCTACACTGTATTCCAGATGATGCTTTGCCTGCATGTCTCAAGCCCAGTGATTCTTTCATACCAAAACTGAAATAACTTACGTTTTCTGAGCATAACTTTATATGGACAGCAACTATCATGCCAGCTGTCTGTGCTACAAAGGTACATATTAATTTGTCACCCACAAGAAAAAAAATAGAAGTTATTTAATACATTGGTTTGTGACTAGAGTCATAAAAGACTATGCAGAAATTCAGCAACTTTTACAACATTTGTGTAATGAAAAAGTGGTGGTTTATCACTTAATAGATGATCCTCATTTATGTTGTAGTTCTTGATTGGTTTAGAAATTCACATAAAGGCAGGAATAGCTACAAAATAAAATTACAAGGAAGCTACAGGTACATATTAAAGCAGTTCAAATTTTTATCAGCAAATCTTTTCCTTTGGAAGGGTAGAACAATGAAATAACAGTAGCATTGCTTTTTTAATTATTTTCCTTCTTATTCCTTCAAAGTGCCAGAATTTGTCAAAGATATCAACACAAATCTGACAAATATTCAGTGGTCAGCTTCAGACAAATGTCATATGTACTCTGCATTCTTGTTATCTCTTAACAACACTGAAATATCTGGAGTAGGAAGTCTACAAACAGGTAAAAGCTTTAAGTTGTGTTATGCCTTATATGATCCTTTTGCCATTCAGTGTCGTAGGGAAAAAGCTCCTCTGAGATCTTGCTTACAGCTTCCAAACACCTTTCTTTCACAATCCCAACCCATGCTTTATCTGTTTTCACAGATGTCCTTAGATATGAATTTATTTCACTTCAATTAAAAATGAGTCATTAAACTAAATTTAAGCATCTAAGCTACTTCTGCAGTCAATGTGGAAAGATGAGCATCTCTAAAAGGTGCTTAACCTCATCCTGCAGTAGGGACCACAGATGTCTTTTGGAAGTGCTTGTATGGACAAAACTCAGATCACCAGCTGAAAGTAGAAACAACATTTTTAAATACTTTGAATTAAGGGCATTTCTCCCACAATTAGAAAGGTATCTGTGGGACAGTGAATGAAACTAAATAATGAAATACTATAAGAAAAAATCTTTTCTAAACACTGGAACTTTTTTTAAAATTTAAGTATTTAAATTGCATGTCTCTACCTCTTATAGTCACTTATACCTAGGCATCTAACAAAAATTGTGAAGGAATTTCTTTAGAAAATGTTCCACACTCACAGATCAGCTATTTTTCAAGTCATGGTGACTGATTTTATGGAAATTCAATGCTAAAGAAAAGTGTATATTGGACAGCACTAGAGCCTGAAATCTTATTTATTTAAAGAAAAACAATAATGTGGTTAATGGCAAGGCAGTTACACCATATCATCCCCCTATTGTGCCTTGTTTTATGTTAAGTTTTCAACTTCTTATAGTGTGGAACATATTTTAATAGACAGATTGTTTAGAATCTGCTTTACCTTTACCAAATCACAGTCACATGGACCACTTGCCCTCTTTTTTGACTGTCTGACAGTTCTCTGATAACTAGACTAATTTCTTCCAACAAAAATATATGTTAGGAAAATATGTAAGTCAAAATATTCAAAATTGAATATTGCCTTGGAACGCTCACTTTGACACACAGATATGGCCTTCCTTTTATAGAGGAGATTTTTTAATGAAAATCATAGAATTTCTTACAGATTATATTGTGCATGTAAGATATCTCCAAACCTGTTTATAAGTACTTTTTCTGTTTCAGAATGGAAACAAAACTGAAAATTTAACAAATTTTCACTTCAATTTCAACCTTTTAAATACTTGCAATGCAACAGTGGACATTGCTATAATGTTGATTAAAGGAAGTTCTCATAAAAAAATATCTCTCATTTCAGCATTCCCAACCCTTTCAGTATGGAGATGTGACTGTCAGACATATTGAGGCAAAGTTGTTCCAATTAAGGGTATCAGATGGAATTCAACAAAAAGAATACAAGTAGGTTCCAAACAAAATTCAAATTTTCAAAGCTGGACTCCTAAAATATAGTTCCAGAGTCTACATGGATGCATATGAAATACATAAAGTCTCCTGGATACTAAGCCTACTCGATAATTCTAAAAGTCAGTCTGATTTTTATGATATACATTTTAATTATATACATTGATTCAGACAGCTATCCTTTAATTTTGTTTCTTTCCTTTTCCTTAATAGTAGCCTTTCCTCATATTATCAAAATGCAGCTTTCTGACAGTGACTATGAATTAATTGTCTACTGTTTTGGTTTTTGATATGAAGATATTATGGATATTGACTATGCATTCTCAGGATATCTACTTCAATTAGCACTTGAAAATTATTTCAAAGGGATCTAAAGTGCCAGTCAAAAGTGAGGTATTTACTCTTGTTTTCTATGATCACTCTGTTCCTTTTAAAATGTGAATTTATTCACACAGTTTTTCAAAAATAGTGTTTATTTTGCTTTTCATCAACAGTTGAAATGGAAGATAAAAGTGCTCACATACAAGGTATATTACACACACTATTTTATAGGTGTGTATATATATACCTATATATATATATAGGTATATATATAGATATTCTCTTTTTAGAAACCTATAAATAGGTTTCTCTTTTTTTTTTGGCATATACTTAACATAGTATAGCTTCTCACTAATGGAAACCAAGCAAAGGCATAAGACCTTATGTCTATGAAGTACTCTGATGCGGTATCTTACTGACGATTTACATTTTTTTGTTTGGTTTCTTTAGTGACTGTTAATACAAAGAGACTATGGGCTTTTAAAGATGATCCATGTATTTTATTGTCTTTTACTTGAAGATTTCTTCCCACTTTGTTATTGTGATAAATAAATTCATTTAACAGAAAAAAGGCCCTTTTTTTTCCTCTTAAACTGCCATGTGCATTTTGTGTGCCTTTACATGCCAAATGAATGGCATTAAGAAAAAATACATATCAATGTTGCAGAAATAAAAGTTCAATTTTAGGCCTTTTTTCTCATGCCAAAGCACAGGTGCTTTAAATACTACTAATTATAGCAGTAATTAAAGTTATTACCTTACCTGTTTATTCAAGAGCAAAAGGACTTCTAATGGGAACAAATAAAGATGTAAAGACTTGCTGTCAATTAGGCTTGAAGGCTTGAGGAGATAATGAAGGAGGTTTGGATTCAGGTTTCAGGTCTGTACAATAACAAAAATAGTAATTCAGCACCTCTTACTTTTCCTGGAAACGTCCCAACAGTTCAGGAGAAGAAAGACAAGAAGATTACCTGGGTAACATGATCTTAAGCATACCAGAGAATAATGGTATTCTCCCATAGTCACATCTATGGCGGAGCCTGCTGCCAAGGGAAGATGGGACTGCTACAAATATAAGCCTGGCAACCTGAGAACAACAAATCTGTTCAGCTTCTTGTCACAGATCCTGTCAATATAGTACAGGCCACAGAAGGACAGGTGAAATGTGACTCTGCTGTTTGCAGTGCACTCATGAGTCCTTGTCTTAGTAAAATTGCATGACGTGATTAGTGCCAGTTTCATAGAGATGTATTTCAGGACTGACAGTACATTGAAAATATTCTTCCGCTACATGTTTTCTTAGTGTGCCTCCATTAAAGAAAGAGGAACTATAACAACTATGCGGCAAGATAAATGATTTACTGAGCTTCTGTACTTGTTCTATCATTACTTCTGTCATTCTGAACCTTGCAGATTCAAGAAAGTTATGTCACACTGACAGGGAATTTTCCTATTGGATTGTTTATTGACTTTAATATAACTGTGTAGATGCACATAGCTCAGGATAGACAACTATGGAGTTTGCTTGTATATTACCAGCCAACTGAGTATACCAAATGTTTATCACTTAATGAATTAGTCACAAATTTTAAATATTCTGTACTTGCTGTCTGATTTAACTATGGATATTTTACAGCAAATTGCCAGGAATGTTGCTTGATAATTTGGAAGGTAGTACATTTCAGTTGTAGATATTATATTTTGTTTCTTTGGAGCTGGGAGTTCCAAATATTAGTGAAAATACAGGGCCTCTTCTGAAAAGTAACTACATGTAACAGGAGAAATTAAGTGACAGAAAGAAAACACTTATATTTTCCTTTTTAATCTGATAGCTTCACATCTGCAAAGAGAGGGAAATAATAATAGGGACAGCAGTCTCTCTTCTATTGCACGTCTTCCCAAACAAAGAAACAGTTTTTACATGGTAATGTAGTGGGAATTTACAGCAACAGGTGCATGGTACCTGATTCGGTTCACACCAAAGTGAAACACCAGCATACTGTTGATTAGAATTGCACTGAAACATGGTATTTCTTTAGTTTTAAAATAAGTCTGATTTTTTTTCCAAGGAAAAATGGAAAATATGTCATAATATTATACATAGGTGCTTTACAGGCTACATGTTTATAATGAAGTTGAAGGGGATTGATTTCATTGGTCAGGTCACCTCATAGCACAAGTTCCTATGTCTTTCATTCCTATATTTATTTTTCCAGCCTCTGGTGCCCCTTAAGAAGCCATCAGGAAACAAGTGAGGTCTGAATGTTTATTTAAAGTTAGGATCTTGCAAACAAATCCATTCACACATGTCCCATTGTTTTCATTAACTTTGCAAGACACAGAATTCAGGCCCAAAGGGTTATGTTAGTTCTGTACAGGGACTTTGAGGAACCTCTCCAAGATTAAGGCAGGTGTGAAATAGCTTTCTTCTTTCAATATCCTGAACCTATTCTGGTGTTGTCTGGATCACACTACAGATTTTCCTCAGGGAAAATTTTGGGAAAGCATTTTCTTTACAGATGATTCTCCTTATCTTTTTTTTCCTCTTTTCCTACATCTCTGTTCTTTTGTTAAAAGAAACATCAACAAAACCACAAGCTCTTTTATAGTTTCCTACTGTTTACCCCCAACCCAATGTCCTAATCCTCAATTTATTACATCACAAGTGGTTATTATAGCAATTATTGAGGTTATAAGCATGATTATGATTTTAGTGGTGGAACAAACATTAGAAAAAATGGACATTAAGTAAATATGTAATCCTTCTGGGATTTATAATTTGTTCATGAACCAGTTATTTCTCTTCTTCAAGTCAAGAGTTTTCATATAAATATAGTCAAACTTCCAACACTGACTCCAGGACAAACACTATGTCAAAGTCTTCCAATGGAATCATTGGTTTTGATCTGATTTCCATAGCAACAGAAACCCATCTCTTCTGATGCAGCAAAGGAATGTCAGTGGATTTTTCTTATTCCTAAAAATACAAAGATTTTGTATCCAGAGACAGGTAACGAAGCTGGTGAAGAGACTAGAGAATAAGTCTTATGAGCAGCAGCTGAGGAAGTTGGGTTTTGTCTAGAGAAGAGGAGGTTGAGAAGAGACATGATCACTGTCTACAACTACCTGAAGGAGACTTGTAGTGAGGTGGGGGCCGATCTCTTCTCTCTGGTAATGAATGACAGGACACGAGGAAATGGGCTTAAGCTGCAACAAGAGAGATTTAGATTAGACATTAGGAAGAACTTTTTGACTGAGAGCATTATTAAGCATCAGAATGGGCTGCCCAGTGAGGTGGTGAAGTCAGCATCACTGGGGATATTCAAAAAAACACATAGATGAGGTGCTAAGGAATATGGCTTAGTTTAGTGAAGGGCTTGGCAGTGTTAGGTTAGTGGTTGGACTTGATCTTAAAGATCTTTTCCAATTGTTATGATTCCATGATTCTCCACTCTGAGGTGAGGTGAGGCGAGGTGAGGTGAGGTAGCAAAGGGTAATTAATCGTAGAATCATAGATACATAGAATGGTAGGGTTGGAAGGAACCTTTAGAGCTCACCTCAACCAACCCCACTGCAGAAGCAGGTGCACCTAGATCAGGTCACATAGGAACATGTCCAGGTGGGTCTTGAAGACCTCCGAGGAAGGAGACTCCACAACTCCTCTGGGCAGCCTGTGCCACTGCTCCGTCATCCTCACAGTAAAACAGTTTTTTCTTATATTTAAATGGAACATTTTGTTTTGCAGCTTCATCTCATTACCTCTTGTCCTCTTCCTAGCTACTATAGAAAAAAGGGATGCCTCAACCTCCTGACACCCACCATTCAGACAACTGTAAATATTAATAAGACCCCCTCTCAGTCTCCTCTTTTCTAGACTATACAGCCCCCATTCCCGCAGCCTTTCCTCATATGAAAGATGTTCCAGTCCCTTGATCATCTTGGTGGCCCTGCGCTGGACTATCTCCAGCACTTCCCTGTCCCTCTTGAGCTGAGGAGCCCAGAACTGGACACGGGACTCCAGATGAGGCCTCACCAGGGCAGAGGAAAGGGGGAGAAGACCCTCCCTCAACCTACTGGCCACACTCTTCTTAATGCATCCCAGGATGCCCTTGGCCTTCTTGGCCATGAGGGCCATATTTAGCTTATTCTCAATCAGGACTCCCAGGTCTCTCTCTGCAGAGCTGCTCTTCAGCAGTTCGATCCCCAGCCTGTACTGCTGTGTGGGGTTGTTCTTTCTCAGATGCAGGACTCTGCACTTGTTCTTGTTGAACCTCATGAGGTTCTTCTCTGCCCAACTCTCAAGCCAGTCGAGATCCCACTGAATGGCAGCACAGCCTTCTGGTGAATCAGCCAGTCCTCACAGTTTGGTGTCTTCAGCCAACTTGCTGAGGGTACACTCTGTCCCCTCATCCAGGTCGTTGATGAAGATGTTGAACAAGACTGGCTTCAGGACCGATCCCTGTGGAAATCCACTGGCTACAGGCCTCCAACTCGATTCTGTGCCATTGATCACCACCTTCTGGGCTCTGTCATTCAGGTAGCTCTCGATCCAGCTCACTGTCCACTCATGCAAGCCACACCACTTGAGCTTTCTGATGAAGATGTTATGGGAGACAATGTCACTCATAGAATGCTATCAGGTTGGTCAAACAGGATTTCCCCTTGGTGAAGCCATGTTGACTCCCCTTAATAACCATCTTATCCTTCATATGTTTAGTAACAACATTCAGGATGAGTTGTTCCATTGATTTTCCAGGGATGGAGGTGAAGCTGACTGGAATGTAGTTTCCTGGGTCATCCTTTCTGTCCTTTTTGAAGACTGGAGTGACATTGGCCTTTCTCCAGTCCTCAGGCACTTCACCTGTCCTCCATGATTGTTAAAAATGATGGAGAGAGGCTTAGAAGTCACATCGGCCAGCTCTCTCAGCACTCTAGGGTGCATTCCATCAGGACCCACTGACTTAGAGCCTTAAGCCTGGCCAATAAGTCTTTAACCTCTTCCTCTTCCACCCAGGGCAAGTCTTCTGCTGTCCCGGCCATCCTGTTATCCTTACCGGACTGGACTTCCCGAGGGCCAGCCTTGGGAAGGCATGCAGTATTTGGGCCTTTTCTGCATCCTCAGACACCAGGGCGTCCTCAGTGTTTAGCAGTGGGCCCACGTTACACCTCCCTATCCTTCTGCTGCAGACATACTTGAAAAATGCCTTATTGCTGTCCTTAACATCCCTGGCTAAATTTAATTCTAGAAGGGCTCTAGCCTTCCTAGTTGCACCCCTGCATGCCCTGGCAATGTTCCAATACTCTTCCGAAGAAGCCAGTCCCTGTTTCCACCTCTCATAGATGACTGCTTTCTGCCTGAGTTTTCCCAGCAGACCCTTGCTCATCCATGGAGGCCTCCTGTCTCCTTTTCCTCCTTTCTTGCTCATTGGGACACACTGATCCTGGGCTTGGAGGAAGTGGTGCTTGAACATTGACCAGCTTTAAGGGAAATCCTGAAACTTGGCAAACATAGACAGCCAAGTACCAACTTCTTACTTTAATTTATCTATCATTTATTATCTATCAGTTTATCTAAGTTAAATTACTTAGTTTACTAAGCCTTAAAATACAGATGCTTGAACACTGAAGATAAGTCCACTTGCTACAACAGAAGGCCACTTCTTCAGGAATTGTCTGTAGCCAGGTAATAGTGAGCACAAGACACAAGACAGCTGATGTCACATCATATCTGTGATAGATATAAACATTATACAATTTGAGTCCGGGAAGAGGGGAGGGATGAGAAGAAGGTGATCTTAAAGGGCTGCTTGTGCTCTTCATCATTGTATCACTCTGTGTTGTTTTGTGATGGTTATGTTTTGGGGTCTTATGGTTATATTTTGGCTGGTGGTGGATTAAAAATATTTTCTGTTTTCTTCCCCAAACCAAGTAGTCTTGTCTGTTTTTTCTGGGACCATAAGCATCAATGAAGCCCTTCTAGTCCTTTAGGATTTCTCAAGTCTTTGGTACTTAAGTCTAATCGTGGTCTTTTTTCCCTGGATGGGCCTAAACCAGGATACACAGTCATCTGAAGTATTTAAAAAATCTTTGCTTGCACAGTATCAGTCTTAAGACGAAGAACATAGCTCCATAGTTATTGACAAAGTTAGGAAAAATAAATACATATACTCCCTAAATTTTCTCATTTTACCTGAAGTTCTCTTTCCAAGGTGATTGTGTTTGTTCAGTATCAGTCTTCTCAGATAAAATGGCCTTCATTTGTTAGAGTGAATGAATGTCAGTTTTTCCAGAGAAAATCCCTCTTTGTGAAAAAAATGAACTATTGGCACCACACCCCTTCTTGATGACACTTATTCTGGTTTAAATGCCATGAAAAGAGAGTGGAGGACAGTAAGACATGAAGTCCAAGGGCACTCACAGCAGATATCATTACAAATTATGCACCTGGGAAACCCGTTATTATTGTTTAGAGTGTCAAAATATGTTCAAGACTGTAACAGGAAAGTGAAGCTTGCTTCTTCACATTGTTTTTTTAAATATTCTATGCATTTTTTGAAAGCAGTCCCATGACAGCAGACAACAAATTGAACTTCAAAAGAAAGAATGGATTCTGACATAGTGATTTTCTTTCACTTTCCTTGAATTTTCATTCTCCAGCTTTACACTTTTGCAAGAGCAAGAGGCAATCTGGCAAAAGGGTACACCTTAAAATGGTCAACAATGGGGTCCCTGTTTCCCTTTCATGTTGGAAAACTGAAAGTGATAGATACTATGTTCTTTTTTTCACTTTAAAAGTGCTCTTGATTTGTGCATGCTAAGGCACAAGGGGCAAATGGAGAATGTCTTTACCATGTTCTTCTCTTGCCAACCTGCTTATAGATGAGAGAATATTTTCATTGTCATCATTATCTAGAGTTCTTTTTTTCTCCTTAGTGACCTTAATCTTATTTCTCAAGTAAAGAAAGAAAAATGTGCTGATCACAAGAAATAGTTCATTTAAAATAAATATAGGGAAAATGTGCAGTCAGATCATTGCTGGTCATCCCCAGAAATGTCACCGTTGTTCATTCATAGACTAAACCTCGTGAGATGCTAAACACTGTACCTTCATTGGCCTCACATTGGAAAGAGAGCTCTCTAGGAGGAAAAGGTAAGTTGTTATATCATGCTCTTCTGCTGCAGTAGATCAGGGATTAAAGATCAATATAAGCAGCTTTGATGCTTCAGAATCATTTGCCTAAACACATACTATAGATATAGGACAGAATGAAGTTTGTCATATACACATCTCTCCTAGAGAGAAGCTTAGAGTGCCCTCTTACACAGTGCAATTTACCCTGAGTGCAGATTGCATTACAGAAGGGTGAATGGCCTCTACAAGTCAGCTATTCCCATTCCATTGCAGATGCATGGGGAGTGAGTAATGTCTGACTATGACCCTTGCCCCGACACACTGACCAGCACAGCCTGGCTGGTGCAGAGAGAAGAAATCATCTGTGCCAGGTAAAAGGCTAATGCAGTTTATTTTCTTCCTAGAGCAAGGGGTAATCAGGGACTATATTGTGACTCTCCGAGTCATGGTTCAGTCCCCGATCTCCAGAGACAGGCAGAGAACAGATGTTAGGGATATTTCAGAAGTATGCCCCATCGGAAAAAAAAAAAAAAAGTTGTTAAATACAGTGCAAAATGTTACATTTTAGGGACTGGAAAAACTAAGAAAAATGTGCAGAAGACATGTTAAATGGTGAAGTTTATTTTCTTTTATATGACTTTTCCCTCTTTGTAACTATGGCATACTCTGCCTTGCTCATGTTGCTGCTTTCTCCCAGACTGTTATCACAGCCTCTCTGATGGTTTCTACAACTGCATTGATTGTAAATTTCAGTAATTATTTTTCTAATCATATTTTCCACATTTTTACACAAAAACTGAAAGATAGGTTGGGATAAACCATTTAAAATACATCTCTTTTTTCTCCTTCCTAATAAGATGTAGAGCTCTTAACCTGGAAAAAAAAATATCTAACTCTTGGTTAGAGCCAAAGGCTTTATTAACAAAGGCTTTGTTTGTGAATAATTACAGGATTGGAGTTAAAATGTTCTTAAAATTTAAATATTATGTTTTTCCAAGTTTTTTATCTGTCTAAAAATATTTTCATTTACACTACTATTTTATTTCTATTTGTATAACAAAAGCTTTTGCAAATGCATTTTTTCAGTCACCAGCATGTACAAACTAATTAAATAATTTTTTTCCCATTTTGTGGGACCAAGAACGGTCACTGAAAGTTTTGCTAGAGTGATATCTTGGACAAGAGATAGAAATCTGAGTTTGTAGATTTGATAATAACTTCCTGCAAATGTTTCTGAATGCAAGTTATTATCCACTAAACTTCTCCTAGTGCATTTAATGGGAATGCTTGGAGGAGTGTAGATGACTTGTATGATAAAAATATTGCAAGATCTGGCCAATATACATGAGGTAATATTATATCAGACAGTGGAGATTCTATGTGAGATAGGTATATCTCTGTTCCTCTCAGGGTAAGGATCATTCAAGGGTGTGTCTAATGCATCCTAATGCTTCTATTTTTTGCACTCTGAAAAAGTATAGGGAGATTTAATAAGTGTGCAGTACCAGGCCTGCTTTTACTGTTGTTGATTAGGGATCAAGCAGACAGTTTCATTCTCTGACATCACTTTACTGCAGTTTTCAAACAGACACTTCACACTTTGTATGAACACCAACCATAATTTCTGTCATGATTTGTTAAGATCCAACAAACCCTCCTAAGGCTACTGATGAAACTTCAGCAGTTAATATTCAAAACATGAAAAACTAGGCTTGGATTCTAATTTGCTACTGATGCAATATTAAAGCAATATATGCATAAAATATTAATGCTGTATTTGTTCTGAATTTATTTTATTTAATTTTTTACACAAGGATAAAACCCTTGCGGCCTTAAAACAACATGTCTCATTTTCAAGGATGTCCTGGGGGCCAAACAGACAAGGAATATAAGCACAGCTTGGTAACCTGAAGAATAGTGTGGTAGAGGAACTGTGCTAAAAGATATACTCTTTCATGACCAATAAGGATTTTGCTGATAAAAATAAAAATGTTGTCTTATCTGCTTGACCAGTTGATAGGATATAATTTCTAATACTACACCCTTGAACCCATCCTTAGAAGAAGAATCCTGGAGAAAACTTGAAGATAAGGCCCTTCACGTATTCCATCAGTATCAAGAAAAACTCAGATTTACTTTTCTGACAGAGCTTTCCTTCTCAATAATGAGATTAAGTCATGCATAAGTTTTCTGCATGCTAATTGTTCTGCATGCTAATTGTAACTTAAGGTTCTCTATAATGATGTTTAAAACTAAAAAACTTTTATACTCAGAATTAGAATAACTAACAGTGTATTTGTACAGTTCAGAGAACAGTAAATTCTTGTACATAACATTTTTTAATTTTCTTCTCACAAATACAAAGTATTGATATACAATGCCATATCTCTGTGTCTAGTGTTCAGTTACACTCAGTATCTGCAATCAGTAAAACTTCCAAATATCAGTACAGTGAGGTCCTGGAACAGTAGTGATGACAAAAATAACAAGCTGCGTTTTAAATAGAGTTTAATAAGTTTAGGAAAAATATTATACGATATGATTTCCTGGAATATCAGAGGTCTGAAATTTATGATCTCAGTGATCCCTCTCAGACCTGTGTTACTTAATTTGAAAGGCTTATTGCCTTTAATATTTGAGTTGCTATGTAAAAATATTACGACTTTTTTCCCAAATTACTTCTTTTTGTCAATAAGGAGACTACATTCTGATTTGTAGACACATCACCATAATGCAGGTTACGTAATGATATAGTTATAAATGGCATTTTCATAATGCGTGAAACAAGGATTGTAATCTATTCATATTCCAAAGTAAACACGATAAAAATTACCTGGAGTATGAGGACTCAAGTGCTGCATAAAATTTTCAAAGTGACAAGAGTAAGAAAAAAATGTAACAAAAAATGTAACAAACTCATTAAGATACCATTCCTCATTTCTCAAATACATGCAGGAATTATTTTATAAATTGTAATATTATAGATATAATACAAACATAATAATTTTAATTAATAATATTAACATTGTAATTATTCTATGCAAATATTCTTCTATTTGCAGTCCAAAAATGTACATGGGTTATTTGAAGTTCTTTAAGACATACAGGAGTCTGACGTTGAACCTGGAGTAGGAAACAAAAAACCAAACAATTATTTGGATATTTAAATTAAAAGAAAACAAAACAGAGTAGTGTCTCTGAATCCGTATTTTATACAAATCTAAATCTATCCCACAAACTATGTCAACATCTTGCTTCAGTTTTCAATGAGTGTGTCAATGTTGAATGTGAAATAGATTACAGGATCACCAGTGAACTAAGAAAGTACAAAAGCAAATTCAGGTACCTGAAACAGAAGGAAAACTAGCAGTTTTTGAACCAAAATCTAATTAGGTTGCATGGTATCATTGTAGAAAATTAAAAGAACTATCATACAAAATTGCCAGATCTAGTATTAATTCTTTTAAATAAATTTATCAAGTCACACCTCTGTCATTTTAATGCAAAATAGTATTAAACTAGAGTTGGGTCTTGGGGAAGGAAGTAAAAACACCTTCTGCATCCTACTCTCTTTTCCCAGACTCAATTTCACTTCATCATTCTCAACTCTTCTGCCTCCTTCCCCCAAAACTTCAAGAGGTACAAGTCAGATGAGAATGGGGTTTATGGCTAGTTCATAACAATTCCCCTCTATTGTCAACTTGCTGTATAAACCCAATACAATGCTTTGTGTCTTTTTTTTTCAGTGTATCGAGTTCCCATACCTACACTACCTGCTATGTTGAGTAGCACACATATATTTGGTTCTATGTAATAAGCATATAGGCAATATGTATCTTCCAGGAAAAAAAATCATTAAAAACAATGTACTTGTGATATAAATTAATATTTTCTTCAATTACTTGTTATTTCAAGAGTGCTTAGGTTTTCTGATTTAATATAACAAAAAAATTTCTATGTTGTAGATTTTCTGATAGTAGTGGAAGTAGGGTGACTGATCAGATTTCTTTATTTTTTTTAATTCACTGTTTGAGGATAATAAAGGATGAGGCCTTTAGATATCCGGGGCAGTGTTGCACATTTAGTGGTCATCCTCAATACTTATATTTGTCACTGAAGAGAACCTGACTACCCCACGTTCTTTTGCAGAATATCACATGTATAACAATAAATATCTAGAAAAATCAATTCAAATTTGGTACTGCAGTAAATATTACTACTTTTTAAATGTCAATATTGTTGGTGGGTTTTTTCTGCTTAAGAAAAACTCTTCTTGTTGCAAATATCTTCCTTCTTTACATCTCAGTGCTTTATTTTGTTAAGCCTTGCATGAAAGGCCAGAAAAGTTGGTGAACAGGGAACCTGTATTTCCAGATTTTTGTGAAACATGTTAAATAACTTAAACACTGTGCAAAGATAATGAATACTGCCTCAACTAAAACCATGAAGATCCCAGAGAACAGTTTTAATCTTCTAAAACATTTGAAAAGAAATTAAAGTTTTGTCCACTGCTCAAGTTTAAAATTTGTTTTTTTTAAATATAGCAGCACACATATAAAGACAGAGGTTGTATGTACGTTAGAATATTGGAAACAAATATCATATTTCCTTATGAAATTGTCCAGACTTGTGATAATAGTAAATAATTTTTAAGTCATCTAAGAAGAAATAATAGAAATAAGTTTATAATAAACATTTGGGAGCTCCTGAGACTGCATTTTAAACACTGATAAGTACTATACTAGATTAGTATGAGCCTTCAAAAAGGTGTTTGTATAGAAGAATAATCATTAAATTGATTATTTTATCACTAGATTTTTGTTTCAGTAACCTTTCTTTCTGTTCTGGTGTAGATGTACACAATTTTTGTTCACATGGTTTAGAAGGTTTACCATTGGTTACAAAAAACTCAATAAATCAATAGCAATTGTTATGATAACAAGAACTGGGACATTGTGGAATGTCAGTTGTAGCATTATGCATGAGTAGAGCCATGACTTGTTTGGATCTATTAGGCTAGTATTTACCTATGATTACATAGGGAATTTAGTCATGGAGATGGAAACTGGCAATTATGATCTAATAATCAACTTACTATTCCATAAAGATATAATAAAGGTTAAAAAAATCAATCTATATCTTTGCACAGTTACAAATAACTCTACAAACAATACTGATGTGTCTTTTTCATTTGTCAAGTTAAAATGGAACTGCATAATATAGAACAATGTATAGTAATAAGGAAGTGGTATTAGAATATGAAGAGAGCTCAGTACTCTTGAAATATATTAAACAAAAATCCAGGTAGAATGAAAGCATATTTTTTAATGAATAGTTAGTTGACACTAACTGTTTACTGTCTTATCAACCTCCTCTGAGGCTACCTTACATGATTAGGAAAGAATAGGTCACCTTCCAAGACAGCTCTTGGTACTCTCAAGGCTGCCTTTTGAGCTGGTGAAAATGTTTGAGAGATATCTGTTGATTATGAATAAGACTATGTACATCAAATCATTACACGGATCCTACACAACACTCTGCATATGTGTAAGATTACTTTTCAGCACACTCAAATCCTGATTAAAATAATATGGACTGTTTAGTTGTCTCTTCTTGGGATAAAGAACACAGAATTGTTTTACTTCTACTGTAAACTTTGACAGTAAAAGTAGAAATTTATGTACCAATAATAAACTGGTTTGCTTTAATTTACCTTTTAGCATGTGTGAAGTAAACCAATAACTCTTTAAGTATTAATAAGAGAACTTTAGGGTAAACTTAATCATTTACCTAATTCAGACTTTTTAGTAATTACTATTGTGCATTTCCATTCATGAAAGAAATAGCAAAGAAAAACACAAAGAAATGTTCCTTCCAGAAGATTAATCTTAAAACTGTACAAAAACTATGCATGTATCTAGTTTCAAATATATTCACAAAATCAGAAAGGCTGCATGTGTTACAGTGGTTCACAAAATCCATCAAATAGGTTATGTTCAATGAAACTTTGGCAATAACTCCAAATGAAGTTATTCTAATAGATTCTAATTCTAGATTCTAAATAGAGAAGAATTGGGTTTTTTGTGGAGCCAAGTAGTAAATGTCCAAAACTCCTACCATGGTTGACTGTGGTGGCAGAGAGATCCAGCACATGCAAGAAAAGATTAAACAAATGCATGGACAGTAGGCCTGTGAGAATGGCATTAGCATACTGGCTAGTAATAAACAACAGCTAATGCAGAAACTGCAGATGCTGGAAAACAGGGAAATGGACTAGAGAGAGCAACAATCTTTGTGCTCTCTACCTAAGTAGAATCTTGTATTGCCACTGCTGGCAACTGATACTAAATTAGAATGAATACAAAGCACTTGCATTCTTAGCCAATTGTTCTTATATTTCATAACTGATTGACATGTCTGTCCTTGCATAGTTTTAAAGTAAATAAACTTCTTATTCTTGTCTCTAGCTAGAGTTTAAACTTTTGAGGATCTTTGGCCTTTGTTCCCTTTCTCTGGGTCTTTTGGGCCTTGCTTGAATCTTGAGGTCACAGTTCAGATATCAAGACATTTCAAAAAAATGAGGGAAAAGCAGTCTAATTCCTCCATCTTTTACCCTCAAACTCTTACATTTCAAAATTTGGCAGGAATCTAGGCTTCATAGGCACAGAGGGTATGCACAGAGATACAAATAGTGCCTCACAACTCCAGTAGTAACTCCCATCTTTATTATCTTAACAAATAATTTTGAAAGTGGCACTGTACTAAAAGCCATTCTGAAGTCATGGCAGATTAGATCTACCACGTTTCCCTTGTCTGGAGAATCAGTTATCTTATCAAGAAAGCTATTGGGTTAGTCTGGCATGATCTGACTTTGGTGAACCCAAGATGCATTTTATCCCATTTTCCATCTACTACCTTTCCTAGTTATTAATAGAAAGTTACATTCGACATGATGTGCACTTCAATTAGTTTCATAGTTAACTGTCTCACACCTTGAAGTACATAGAAGTATATACCCATTGACAGTGTAAATATACAGTGCAATTTTTTTACTATAATAAAATACGTCTTGAATTGAACAGATTGCTCATGACTCGTTCCTTGCATTTACACAATAAGATGCTAAGTTATTGAAGAAATCTGAAGTCTTAACTCTATCATAAAATGGATAAATATGTTTATTTGAAATAAAATACTCGATTGTGTTAATGAGAGACTGTTTGCTTGTGTATTTAGAGACCTCAAAATAAAGAATGACATTCTTTATGATTTACCTGATTAGGTTTTTTCCCTGTTTTGAAGTGCTTACTCATGCTCTCTGTAACGTTCTTTAATCAAAAAAACCCACCTTAAAACTATATAGAAAAGTTTGTTTCTTTCTTTCAAATGTTTTTCTTCTCATTTTAAAAGTGAGGAGTTTTATTCAGGTACCACATCATAGTTGCCTCTTGGCATTTTAAACTCTAAGGTATCCTGCAGATGTTCTGAAAGTTGCAGAAGTCTCATAGGTCTCATGTCACATCTATTGGGTTATGTGCATGCCCTGAGTGCCACAGTGAACTTGTATGTTTAGCCACCAGGATCATTCTGGAAACATGGAACACTATATGAATTATAAAAAAGAAAAAAATATATAATTAACACAATGCAGTCACACATACTGCTAGTACTTAATATATCAACTTTTAGAACAAGCAATGTTGTAGGTTTCAGAATGGAAATTGACCTATAAATTGCTTCCTTCTGTAAAATCTCTTACTAACTGTTAGCATACTCTTAAAGTACTGAGAAAATCTTATTTATTTGAAATGAGTAACAGTAACAACTGCCACTATTGCTGTTATTCTGATTAAAAAAAAATCAACAAGAAATTTTTTTTAAGGGTAAATATGAAATAAAATAAGTATTCTTAAAATCCTGACAGACTTAAAAAACAAAGGACCTCCATTTGGGAAAACTGTATGCCATGTTTTAATTACTCTTTTTGGGGTATTAATAGGGCAAACATCCACATCAATCTCAATTGCCGTTATGGAGCATTGAGTAGAAGGTATTGTAATTAGAAATAAAAGATGTGGTAGCTGCATACTGTACATTTTGGAAAATAAATTACATTTAAATTTGTGTACTGGGCTTTGTCCCTTTATTATATACAACACTTAAGTGTCCATTCCAAAATATCTTTTTTAACAGAAATCTTATTATTTTACTTGAAGAGTAAAATCTTCAGATGCTCTGAATGTATCTAACTTTCCTAAAAATCAGAGCATATATACTTACTTTGAAAGTCTTACCTTTGGTCTGGAAATAAACAAGAACTTTTTTCCCAGTCTTTTACATTCATATTTGCAATAACAGTAATTGCAAATATGCTACTCTATAAGAAATTTTAAACTGGTCAGTTACATCCATGATACTATGAAGTTTTAAGCCCTATTTTATTCCCTTCCCTTCCCTTCCCTTCCCTTCCCTTCCCTTCCCTTCCCTTCCCTTCCCTTCCCTTCCCTTCCCTTCCCTTCCCTTCCCCTTTGACATATGTTCATTTGAAAAACAGAGAATGTACTACTTGTAGCAAAAAAATAGACTTGATGTGTTATTCTCTAATGTTTCTGTACTTGATTTTTCTTGTGTCTTTTTTCTGTCCTTTGAATTGGTGTCAAAGAAAATTGCACAAAGTCAGTGGCTTCTAAAACTTGGCAAATGTAGGAGAGAGAGCATATTTGGCATACTAAATTATCATGCTCATCACCTTAGCAATCCTGATTCTAAGAAAACAGCATTAGACCGTTACAGAAATGGATGAATATTGAAAATGTTGAAATATTAAATACATAATCACATGCATGGTTCTGTGTGTATATATTTATCCACAAATACATACATATATACATGTCTGTGCAATGCATATACAGCTACAATGTGATCAGAAATGTTAATTTCAGTTGTGACAGGAGCTATGTCTCTTGTATTTCTCTCACCATAGGAAAACTGCAAGTTTGGATCTAGTAAACAGAGGCATGAAACAAATCATATTGGCTGGGGCAATTTTCATACTTAAGTTTGCATATTGTGTCTAGAAAGAAGATGAACAGTGCAGTAATACCTGAGATCTTCACTTCTTACACCTTGAAGAACACAATGTTAAAGCATTAAAACTAGATAATAAGCAGCTTCTCTATGAATTAGACTGTTTCATAAAAATAATGTGATGAGTTAAGATACTACCAGTGAAAATTATGAATAATCATGAACAATATTATGAACAATATCGTTTTCATGGTTCATTTTTTGTAGGCTATTTATTTAGACTATCAGTCTGCAGACTCTTATAGTAATATATAATTTTGTATTAATAGAACTACTCTTTTGACCTAAGAATATTCATATGCAAAGAAATAAGCATGTACCTAATAGCACTGACTGATGAATAGGACTGACTGCTTGTGATTAACGATGAAGTTAACGCACCTACAAAAATCTCTAGGATTAGTTAAGAGTTTATTTATGTTTGGTTTTCCTGATCTGTTGCAGTAGAGTGGACAGATTGAACAGCAAGCACTGCTGAAATGGTAAAATGAGCAATTCAGAAGGGATTTAGCTATTAGACATACAACAGTATACTATGGAATCTTAGGTTTATAGGGTATTTCAGGTTGGAAGGGATCTGAGAGAAGCATCTTCTCTTGTTTCTTTTTATGCTGAATGTCTCTTGTCCTTGTATGCAGCACAGTAAACAGTCTGGCACTGTGTTCTCAGCTGTTGACTTACTTGTATTCCACCTGAGGTCACTCAATACCCCTAAAGTGTTTGTGGTTTGGGTTTTTTTTCCTCTTTCTCTAGTATCACTAAAGTCAGTCCAAGTATTTCAAACACACTATCTCAATCAAGTAAGGTTGTGAAGAGAAAGTTTATGCTAACCTTACCTTTTATAATTCAAGGTAAGTCTATGTGGTACAGTATTTGATTGCTGTATAGACAGATGACCTAAATTGAAACAATCCAAGATACTGGAAGATGTATTAGCTCTAGCTTATGCCTTAGAAGTTTAGCTAGTGTACCAGATTTTCTGAGAACTTGCCTTTTGTGAAGAGGAAAAACTGGAAATGTTTAAAGTTCGCTTTGTTGTCATTCTATATATATTGGAGTTGCTTATTCTGATTTCTGAAAATATGTCATAGTTTGACATGACAGCCTTTTCTGGTAAGGAGGAAGGGGCTGGAAAGATGGCTCCTGTAATTTACTCGCAACTCTCCCCAGCTCAGAGCCAGACCCACTTCTGGGGCTGAGCCAATTAGATGCCTCCACGATCACTTTTTAAGAAGAAGTCAGAAGAGGAGGTTTCTTCCTCCATCTTTTTCCTTCTTCTTCCTTCTTCTGCCCCTTCTTCCTCTTCTGGCTGGTGGTGGTGCAAGGAGTAGGAACAGTGAGAGAAACAACCATGCGGACTCCAAGGTCAGTGGTGAAAGAGAGGAGGACATGTGCTGTAGTAGAGATTCCCCTGCATTCTATGGAGAGAACTGGTGAAGCTGAGATTTATTTTCATTTCTTTAAAGACCCCACATCAGTGGTAGAGACTCATTTTGCTAAAGCTGACCCTGGACCAGGGGCAGCAATTCACTTCATTAAAGGCCCCAAGCCAGGGACAGTGATTATGGCCGGAGGAGGCTGTGTCATGTGGGAGGGATCCAACCACTTCACTGCAGACCCCGAGACAGGGACAGTGATTTTCTTCTTTAAAATTATGGCCAAAAGAGGCTGTGTCTCAAAGGAGGGACCCAATATCCACAGCTGTAACTGTGGGGAGGAACCCACGACAAAGCAGCTCATTAAACTTATGCCCAGAAGAGGCCTTGTCTCGAGACAGGGACCCTGTAACTGCAGCTGTGGTGAAGAATCCACACCAGGACTGCGTCCTGTGTGAGGGAACCTGTATGAACCTGTATCAGCAGAAGCCGCAGCTATTGGGAACAATCCACACCAGAGAAGTTCGTTAAGGACTGTGTCCGGGGGAGGAACCCTGTGTTGGAGCAGGGGAAGAATGCCAGGAGTCGTCCTCATCTGAGAAGACAGAAGCAGCAGAGCCCATCTGTGAGAGACTGACCACATTCCCCATTCCCTGCCCCCCTGAGCAGCTGGGAGGGGGAGGAGGAGGTAGAGATATCGGGAGCAGTGAGCTGGGCCCTGGAAGAAAGGAGGGATGGGGGAGGGAGATCTTAAAGTGCTGGTTGTAATTTTCTCATCATCCTACTCCCTTTTTGCTTTTATTCCGTTCTGTTTCTTGCATAATAAAGTTTCCTACTTTCCTCTCTAAGTCAAGTACTGGAGTCTGTTTTGCCCAGAACCGTAATTGGCAGCGAGCCCTCCCTGCCCTTGTCTTAATCCACAACAATCTTATTTATCTTTTTACTCCCATATCACTGGGTCCTCTGCCATCCTAACGAGGGTGGGGGTGAATGGGGGCACTGAACAAGAGACTGTCATGGTGCTGCTGTGCTAGCTGGGCCAAACCACGACAAAATACTAGCCCTTATTGTCTTAGAGAAAGTAATCAGTCTCTCCTTTTTTCGTTGGTTTGTTTACATTGTAAAATATTCTTATGCATATTACCTTATTAATATGATACTTTGTGCTTTTCTGTCAACTTTCTTCAAAGACAAATCACTTAGTTATAGTAGAAAGATGGAAGAATGTCTGGTGTTTTTGACTTAGGGGTTGCTTTCATTATCATCCTGAGGAGTCATTCAGATTCCAGGGCATAGGCTGCCTAGTTTGAGCTTGAGTAATAGTGTCATGAAGAACAGAATGTTTTTCTACCTCTGGAATGTAGGTAAATTTAAAGTTCATTACAATGTAGAACGTCAGATCAAATGGGTTAAGAAATCACATTTTCTTCCTTTGCATCCTGATGAAAATTTTCCTGCTAGAGAATTATTTTATTATGAGAAGTAAAATCCAAATTTATTACCAAAAAGTGAGAAAAAAAATATATATCTTCTTACTTTTGAAAAGGAAACCTTAGAATGTTCAAAGTTAACAATTAAAAAATATCTATATTTTCATCTTTTTTCTTACACTTTTATATAAAATATAATGTTAAAAATCAAGACATGGCTAGTAAACAGTAATGAGCATAAAAGGACATATAGTGTAGTGCAAATTATTTTTTCTCACTTGTACTTCTGAAAGAGATTCTGTATGGTGACATGTCATGTGAAGTTTGATAGTATTTCACTTTCTTTATCTTGACTCCAAATTAATAAAATTATATCTGATTAAGTAATTCACAATACACTAAGTGGCTGATTTTTTCTCACTTTACTTAACATTTATCAGTTATTTTAACAATGAAAATCAGAATTCTCTGACAAATTCATATCATTAATATAAAATCTGCTTATCTAGTCATTCCATAGATATTTCCAAGAAGAATCTGAAAGAAATACCTTTAAAATTAATATTCAAAAAAGGTTTTTACTTTCCCATGAACAATTATTTTATTACTAGCTACAGAGTTTGCTGCAGCTATACCAACAGAACCTTACACACTTTTAATATTATATATTTTACAGAACTATTGATAATGTTGTTCCTGACACAGAATACATCAGAAAACTATTTAGAAAGGCAGCTGAAGGAAGGATAAAGAAGAAAACTTTGAATCACTCTGACCACTACAAAACAGATACAGCAAGAACAAAAGAAAACAGTGTCTTTGAATGGTAAAGAATATTTTGAACTTTTTTTTTTTTTTTTTCCAGGCATCTAAAAACTAGAAAGGAAAAATACCATGTATGCTTTCTGGCCAAAAAAGTCAATACTTCTATACAAATTTTACAGTATCTCAAAAAATTCTTTTTACAAGAGCTTAGTTCAATGGAATTTCATTTTATTTGTTTGGTTTTTATTTGTTTCTGAGTCAACTTAGAGTTTTTTTAATATCTTTCTTGCTTTCCATTTTTAAGAAGATAAAACTTTCAGCTGAAGCTAATAAGTTATCTTTGATTATTATCAACATATTCCTTGTCAATTTTATTTCACAGGATTAATTTTTATTCTGTTTGGTTAATAAATATAGTTAATTTTGTATCAATAGATAGAGTCTTCTGAAGCTATTACAATAAGATCAGAAAGGCATTATTTTTTTAAAGCTTTCCTCTAGTCAGGCTTACCTGTTTGATACTTATCTTTTTTCATGCTTAGCATTCTAAAATTCTCTAGTAAGATATTTTCATAAATGCATGATCACCTGAAAATACCAGAAGCATGACAGACTCCTCACATGGGAAAAATATTCCTTTTAGGTATTTTAAGTTTGAGTAGCTTAGTATTATATATTGTAGTTTTCCTTCAGAAAATGATTTCTACTCAGGTCAACATTGTTTACTCACAAATAGCTCAGTAAGGAAAAATGCTATGATGACACATAATGAAGTCTAATCATAAATAGGTTGTAAAACATTAATCAAAGATGTCCAATGTGTATTTTCTGGGTTTATTTACTTGTTTTTATTAATAGCATTGTTGTGATAAAAATATGAAGTCTACATCTTAAGACTCAACGTTTGAAGTATCATTCTGTCTGCCATTCTGTCATAAAACCATCTCTTTAAGTGAGAAAGCAACAAAAACAGTGCATGAAGCACTTGAGGAAAGAAGAAAACAGGTCAGAAACTCACCTACATTTGACCTATGGATGCAGTGAACGCAGTCTTTCAAAGCTTCATGTGACCTTCTAGTCTCTTCAAATCTGCGGCAACACAACTTGCAAAGAAACAATTCTGTCTTATATTACATATGTTAGATGTAAAGATATCTGTGAAACATCTTTATGGAGGATTAAACAGTATCACACCCTCTGTTTCATTCCCATCAGTCCTAATAAAGATGTAGTTAGGCCAATTCCATCTGTTTTATACGAGTGAAGAATTGCCCTAAATTATCTCTTAGCTGTCTCTGGATTAAATTGTCCCAGTATTTTTAGATAGACATTTGAAATAAAGAGAGGTAAAATTAAAATGCAGATAGGGGAAAAAAAAGATACTAATGTTACTATTTTCCCTCAGAAAAAAAGCATCACTTCTGCTAAGTACTGGTTGGGATGCATTTCATCTCTAACCCAACTGGATTAAATTGGAATTTCTTTGTTTCTTTTTTTTTTTTTAATATAAAAAATACAGTATTTTTTTACATAGTAGCATAGTATTTTTTACACAGAAATAATTTCAAGTTCAAAATTATCTCTGAAAAGAATATCTGGTCTTGATGTCACAATTTAATGTGACAGACAGTCATATTATCCAATTTTCCACGTCATATTTTAGACCATGCATTCCTAAAGGTAGATTCATTATTTAGTACACTTAAAGGTTTTAAATTCAATTCTCTGGAGGAAATAGAAATAGGTAAACATGAAGAAAATAGATTATGTATTTACTTCAGTGTTTTGAAATTGGACCTGTTCAGTATCATATATCTAAAGAGTTTAACAAATCCTTTAATGAAGAGCTTTTGAAAGAGTTTAGAGCCATTACCAAACAGAAAAATCCAATAAAAATAAGGAGTAAAAAGAACAATTATATTAAGAAAAAAAAATCTAGTTTTATAATTTATTCATTAAAAAAAGATAAATAGGAAATATGTGTTTTTCTTTCCACTCAGAAGAGACTAGAGACTGTGGACTGTGATGACCAAAGACAAATTAAAGCTGGTTACTAGCATCATCACTGTATTAGGCTGAAAGCATAAAAGTGCTAGACTTATCAAGTTTCCTTCAAGACTATCAACTTTCCTTCAAGACATGCTTAAGTAAGCCATTTTTTCTTTTTTCTTATGTCCTGTTTGTTAATTAATCTTGTCCTTAAACCAAACAATTTGGTGAATCCTGAGACTATGTCTTTAGGATAAAAAAAATATCCTTAAAAAAAAGGCAGAATTGTCTCAGACAAAGAACTAAGTCTTATTTAGAAAGAGTTTTATTGTCATAATCTTAATCAGCGTAGAAGGATAGGAAATGTGAAATAAGCCCAAGTTGAACTAGTTGGTGCAAAACACAAGATGTTCACCATCCTGAAGGGCAGTGCTCATGCAAAAAATTAGTCTAAATTTCTCTTTCAAAAAAGTTACCTCATTTGTGTAACATTATTCACTCTCAAATGGCTTCTATCTCCTGTGGTACAAAAATTCTGTATCAGGTATTTATCATCAGTTTTCTGTCTTTCTCAAAAAAGTGAACTCAAAAACTATTTTTGGCTTTGATCCATTTGTACTTTGAGTTGAATATCTGTGAAGATTATCATAGCTGCAGTTCTAGAGAACTGGTTTATCACAGTAGAAATATTTCTGTTTCATTTAGATCAGTCACAAGGCCTGCCTCTTCATTGGTCCTTTACTTCTACACATAACAGCTAACATAAACCACAAAGAAGTCCCCAGGCCATTAATATTGCTATAGAAGTATTCAATTTGTAACCAGCAGTACTGGGGACAAATGTAGACCACCTGGACTCACATGTTCTTCATTGTCTTTTCTCCCAAACCTCTTGCTCTCTAGTCTTCAACACTGTAGAAGGAGTTTAGATGTGATGTGATATCCAGGAGGAAGATAAAGCAGAAGAAATACAAATAGTAGAGATAGTGCGTTTCCCAACATTCTCACTTCATATCTAAACCATTGCCAAAAAAGGAAGTATATGCAAAAAATTTTATCTAAACATGATCAATTATTTTGAATTGGATGCTATTCCCTACACAACTTAAAAGCTACAGCTGATTTCTCTTAACTTTGTCTTCCCAGAGCTGATTTATTGGTATGTTCAAGTTCTTATAGCCACCATAACTTGACAAACTCCAGGGCCTTCACTCAAAACAGTCTCCTAGTGTAGTAACAAATGGTCTTGTGTTGGAGAAACTTATTTTTTAGTTGAGATAATAGAAATAGTTACTTTATTCTATCACAGATTTAGAACTTACAGACTCCATTCATATGCTGAAGACAATAGAGAGCAGTTTGTGTCTTTAGAGAGAAATTCAAAGTATGCAGGTTAGATGTCAAACAGTAGGCTTAAGAATACCTCAGAATAGACTTAGTAGAATGTCATGGTTTAGCAAGGAGGTGTTTTTGCTTGGTAACAGGGGGAATGGGTTGCAGTGAAGACCCAATAAAGAGTTTTTGGACTCTCCCCCAGCTCCTGGGTTCAGACCCACCTCTTGCCCAACTAGGCCAATGTGGCACCTCTGCTAGCACTATTGAGGGACAGGAATTTGAAGTGCTTGGCAGGAGGTGTGTGTGATACAAGATGGAGTTGACCACGCAGACTCCACAGCCAGAGAAGAAGGAAGGAAGGAGGAGCACCAGACCAGAGACCACCCTGCAAGCCATGTGGCAAGAACACAGGCTTCAACCCATGCAGAGCAAATGGCAGGACTGAGAGCCATCAGCAACTTGTGAGTGCACTCAGACGGATGAGAGACTGTGGGGAGATGGCCATGGCGCAGACCATGCTGGAGAGCCACAGCAGATCCACACAAGAGGCAGAAAGGAGCTGCAGTTTTTGGGATGAATACACGTCGGAGCAGCCCATGCAGGGCTGCCGTGTGTGTGAGGTACCCCATGGACTTGCAGGGAGGACCACTTACCCTGAGAAGAGACAAATGGCAGAAGCTATCAGGAATAGACTGATTGAAACCTCCATTCCCTGCCCCCGTGAGACATTCAGAGTAGTAGGAGGTAAAAATACCAGGATCAAGGTTCTGAGCCCAGGAAGGGGGAAGGAGTGGGGAGAAGGCGGTCTCAAAGCGTTGGTTGGACTCTTCATCATTGTACCACTCTGTGTTGTTTTATTTTGGTTATGTTTTGCGATTTCATGATTATGCTTTAGTTGGTATTGTATTAAATTATTTTCTGTTTTCTTCCCCAAGCCAAGTAGCCTGGTCTGTTTTGTCCTGAACCTTAAGTGGCAATTAAGCTCTCCCTGCCCTTTGGCAATCCTCAGGTCTTTGGTACTTGAGGCTAATCATGGTCTTTTGTTCCCTGATGGGCCTAAACCAGGACATAGAAGAAGAATGTTTATTCTTTTTGTGCTTGTTATTTAGATACATTTAAATATCTGGAAACAATGAAGTGGGTCCAAATTCTCTCTATTTACTAGTTCTGTAATTTTACTAAATGTAGTACTTTGAAAAGCAGTGACAGCATGGACAATTTGTGTAGTTGCAATGTTAAGAGGCTACCTCACATTAAAAAGCTCTCCATTCCTTGAGTTGATCTTACACATTCCTGTATTACAGTATGATTATCAAAGAATAATAGATAAAAGTCCTCACATTGCTTTCCTTCAGGACACTCCTACTAGTTCTTTTGTTATTTCCTACAACTGTATGAACTAGTTTCAGCAGATACAAATAATTTATGGACGAAACAAGGAAAAAATGTGGGAGGGAGGTCTTTCTTCTGGGGTAAAATATAAAAAAAACAACAAACAAAACAAACTAAAAACCTCAACCATCTGGTAAAAATTCATTACTTATGTAAGACTGAATGCTTATTATTTTACTTTGCCTAAAATCGTATTTTTTCTTTTTTGGAGTTGGTTTTTTTTTTTTTTTCGGTCAAAAAGTGACCTGTTCTGTTTTGTATATGAAAGATGTACATTAAAAGAATATGAGCTAGCAAATATCTTTACTGAAGCACTGCTGGCAGTTCAGATCACTGAGAACTTCCTGGCTGTGATTCATAATCTATATTGGTGTCTTTGAGACAGCAAGCTATTGATTTTTCCCAGTCTATAATCCAAGACCATATACACAACTTGTTAGACATCTGTGGGAATATAAACTGAGTTTTGATACAATTTAGGGAGCTTCTGTTAGCAGGGCATTTATTTTTTGTCTCTGAGAAAAGCTTTATACATCTGTGTAATCTTAAAGAGATTTTTAACAGATAATTTAATAAAGTTTGGGTTGTTTCCTTGGATTTTTGTTTGGTTTGGGCTTTTTTTTTGTAAATTGCTTCCCTGAATGGAGCTCATATGAAGTAAATTTCAAGTTAGCAATAGTAATAAAACATAGGAAACTCTTTCAGATGTTATAACAACATCTTCTTCTTTATATTTCCTTTGAATTTGTCAAATACAACTTGCAAGTACTCCTGGATTTTCACATTTAACATCTTGTTTGTTTTACTTACCCTTCCCAGAGAAACATTTGTGTCTTTATCATGATACTCATGGTACATATGCACAACTAACTTTCAAAAGGACAATCATTAAGTACATAATAAAAGGATATAAGAGTAAGTGCACTAAAAATCTTCCAAAAATATACACACTTTAAAAAATACTTCTCAGGTTCATGTCACTGCACACTCTCCCTGATTTATTAAATTTGACTACAGTCAGTGCTAATTTTCTGCCTTCTGAGAGTAAGCTAAGGAAAAGGAAGAGGTTAATATGCACTAAGATAGGAATGTCATAAGGAACAGTCTTAATATTTTCTTTAAAATATTATTTAGTATTTCTCCAGGAATATGTTCAGGGCTACCATGTAAAGAGAAAAAAACTCTGAAGATCATTGTGATTTCAGGTGACAGAAATATCTGTGTGCATGTCAACACATTGAACATTAGTTTGGAAGGTTAGGAAAATATTTACACTGAATCTCCAAAATCAAAATAAGACATTCTTGAGTGTATGTGAGGTATCATTTATCTAAACTTGGGTAATCCAGAAACCATATAGTCAGAATTGGATAATTGCTCACTTTCTTTTATACAATAGATAAATATTCTTAAAACTAAGGAGGAAAATAAAACATTGGGATGTATATATGTATTAGTAAAGATTTATGTTGAAAGACTGGATCAGTTTTCATAAGTAGTAGAAAAAAACCCTCTGTATTAAATATCATGACAGAAAGTAAAAACTCATTGACATAGACTGTTTCTAAATGGAATTTTGCAAATGGAATTTTCAAATCTATATTTGAAAACAGTTTTTAAAGTATTTTAAGGGTTTGTGTTTTTTTGATAGCTCATTTGTCTATAACTTAATTAGTTTTTAGGAACACAAATTAAGTTCTTAATTCTTCATGTTTATTAATTTTCTCAACCTGAAGATGATGAGTAGATCAATTGTATCATGCTTTAAGTTAAAAAACAGACTATTTTTGCAAGGTCAGACGTACTGGAATGTGCAAAGAGTTAGAAATCTAGAGTATTGAGTAGATCGATTATGTAAAAAGGAATTTCTTAATTGTATGTACAGAAAATCTTTAAATAAGACCTTTCAAAATAAAGCTGTTGTTTTATATTCTATGCTTCAGTATTGTTTGAGACAATCTTAGACATTATTGTCTTTAACTTTTTTACTTTCCTATCCACCTGCAGGGAGCTAGTAACAAACAAGAAGACGACTTACCTGGACTGGCTCTACCAATGAAAAAATGAAAAATGAAGAAGAAAAAGATAAAAAAGATAAAAAGACAAAGAGAATATGCTGAAGTTTGGGATACTAATTATAATCCATCAGGTTACCCAGATTTACTAGTTTCAAGAGAGAAAGCAAAGCAGTATCTCTTTATTTTATGCTTCAGCATTTTAATTCTAATGTCAAACAAAATATTTGTTATTCATTATTTTGGGAAATCTGAAAGGAATTTGAATGCATTCATCATTTCAACAATGTGAGACATAGATCATCCTTGCTTGTATCACAGGAAGGTAAAGTAAAAAAAAAAAAAAGAGAGTGAACAGATACTGTGGTCAGGAGCACTTTATTATGTGATGACAAAAGTACTAAAGTAGAAGATGAAGTGCAGTTATCAATATCAGATAATATAGTTTTACTAAACAAAACACTGTCCTTGGAATAAGTAGTTCAAAATTGTTCTACCTATGTACAGGTACATAGTTCAGCAAAGGTTTATCTCATTCAATGTTAGGTGCATTTTAAAAAGTGGTTACATCATGAAGAAAGATGTCATTGCTTAGTGCACGTCTCTCTAGGTCTGTACACTTACAGAAAGACGGGAGACAAATGCTTTGTAGTTATAATTTTCCAACTGGAATGTTGCATACTCAGCTATAAAAAAGATACAGAAATTGTGGTCTGACCTGTTAGTTGCCCTTTCCTATCTTCTAAATTCAGTATTGCAACAAAGGGGTTTTTTCCCAACATGAAAGCAAGAGCATGATTATATACAAGCCTTATTGTGTGCAGGAAAACTAGCTACTTTTATTTCTCAGAGAAGTTTGCATGCACCCTTCACTCATCCCCCTTTTACCACCTGTCTACTGCAGTAGTCACAGATATCTTTTAATGAATATCAGATGGTAAAAAAAAATACACTTTCTGAGAGTTGTATATTCGATTACATGAAAGGATAAAGATACATTAGCCAAAATGAACATACTGTTTCTTCATTCAGAGAAAAACTCTACTGAATATCAGCAGATGTTATAATTAGATAGTGTCTGAGTCGATATATTCCAAGTAAATCACAGAATCATAGAATCATTTCAGTTGGGAAAGACCTTAAAGATCATCAAGTCCAAACACTGCCAAGCCCACCACTAAATCATGTCCGTCTGCACCTCATCTACATGTCATTTAAATATCTCCAAGGATGATGACTCCACCACCTCCCTGGGCAGCCTGTGCCAGTGTTTAACAATTCTCTCAGTAAAAAAAAATCATCTTAATCTACAAACTAAGCCTCCCCTGGCACAACTTGAGGCTATCATATCACTCATTACTTGGGATAAGAGACTGACCCTCACCTCGGTACAACCTCCTTTCAGCTGCATCACACTATGGTAGATTTAAATTGTCCAAGCTTTTCAAGAGAGCATACCTTCTTTTTGCCTTTTGGTAGCTTATAGTTCAAGTCTGCCTTTGTCCTTAGCTAAGGAGAATAATTTCTAGAGTAATAAACCTAGTCAATAACAATACCTTTTATTTTTATTACCTAGGATCTGGATATCAGTACAGGACAGAAACTGGGCAAAACCCACTCCATGTAGAGTGCTGTGTGTTGCAAAGATTATGAGGTATATTTCAGGGAAGTCATTCACTTGAATTTGCTATTTAGAAAGTAATTTTATAGGAAAAGTCCTAAAGTCAGCCTTGCTAAATGTCTGGGTAACTGCAGACTGGTCAGCCTCATTTCCATCCCTGGAAAGGTAATGGAACAACTTATCCTGGGTGGTGCTGTCTCCAGACATATAAAGGAGGGTCATTAGGAGTAATCAACATGGTTTTATCAAAGGGAAGTCATGTTTGACCAACCTGATAGCCTCTTATATGTAGACGTAACCAGGTGGACAGATGGTGGTAGTGCAGTGGATGTGGTTTATCTTGATTTCAGTAAAGCATTTGACACCATCTCCCACAGCATCCTCACAGCAAAACTGAGAAAGTGTGGGCTGGATGATCAGGTTATGAGGTGGATTGTTAACTGGTTGAAGGGAAGAAGACAGAGAGTTGTGATGAATGAGGCAGGGTTGGAGGCCTGTATCTAGTGGAGTCCCTTATGGGTCAGTACTGGAACAAGTACTGTTCAATATATTCTTTAATGATCTTGATGAGGGAACAGAGGGCCCTGTCAGCAAGTTTGCTGAGGATACTAAACTGAGGGGAGTGGATAACACACCCATGGACTGTGCTGCCATTCGACAAGACCTGGACAGGCTGGAGGGTTGGCCAAAGAGAAATCTAATGAAATTCAACAAGGGCAAGTGTAGAGTCTTGTATTTGGGAAAGAATAACCCCATGTACCAGTACAGGCTGGGGAACAAACTCTTAAGAGAGTAGTAAAGGGGAAATGGACCTGGGTGTCTTGGTGGGCAGCCAGATGACCATGAGCAGGATTCTTTTCTTTTTCCTAGCAACTCCCAGAACTCCCATTTACTTTGATGGTAGAAGCAGATTCTGAAAATCCATTTGAACAGTCCAAACTGATAGGAATTCTTTCAGTGATCTTTCTCTCACACACATGCTCACACGTGTTCCTTTTTAGCCTTCTCTCTTTTTTGCTCCATCTGCCCAAGATTAAGACCAGTCTTGCCAGAGGTGGATACTCACATAGTGGAGGCACAAAAGTTACAAAGAAGCAAGTAAATTAACTGGTGTGAAAAAGAAACTTTTTAAAAATAAAATGCAGCCTTACAATGAGAAAGTAGATTTCTCAGAACATTAATTGATACTCAGGGTACATGTAAATGAGTGAATTCTTTTAGAAGCACCTCTGATGCATTTTTACAAGGGTCTTTGTGTTTTACAACGTAACAAAAGAAGGAAGAAAAAAAAACCTAAATCACATTTTTACTAGATTTGAAATAAAGATAGACAATTGGAAATGTGTTGTAAACACGATTATTCAAACTCAGCTCTCCTTAAGATAGAAGCAGCTTTTAAGAAGGTTGTTACATAAAGGTCCAGTATTTCTGAGATTTTATGAGAGTAATCTAATGCATTGGTCAGACAAGGTTAAGAGTAATGTCCTTGCAGTCACCCTAGATGCAATGATAGTAATTGATGTGAATAAAAAGGCTACACTTTCTGGATGTTGGTGAAACTGAACTGCACAGAAATTAATTTTGAAATCTGGATATGAAAAGAATTGTTCCTCAGAAAAAAAAAAAAGAAAATATTCACAGTTTTTTTGCATCTTTTTTTCCTCAAATTTTGTACTTATGCTTCCTTGTCCATCTTTTCCTCCTTTCTCTACATTAGCTTTCAAAACACTTCCTGAAGCTTTTAGAAATATCATAAACTTACTGTATCATTACTGATGCACACAAGCAGTAACATAAATGAATACTGTATGTGATGATATTCTTCTTTTTATAACCCGTCCTGATATTACAATCCCAGGTATTACACTGTTCATAAATCAGTTTGGGATCCTCTTTGGTTTTAAAAGTAATTATAATAAATCCAAAGATATGTTTATGTATAGGAGGCCAATTGAACCCTTTGCTTTTCAGTTTCCATTTAAATTGGTCTCCAGGGGTCTTACCCCAGGTTATTTATTCCTTTTTCTTTAGATCTACTGTACAGATTTAATCTTGCTCCTGTGTTTTGTAAGGTTCAATAGACACTGTACAGGTGGTTTTTGTTCTTTCCTTTTTTTTTTATTAGGGTAAAGAGCTGTCATTAATTAAAAATAAAATGCATTTTGTATTTTTTCTCTGATAATAAATAAGCTTACTAATTGTGAAGACTGGCTTAAGAAATGTTTCCAGGTGCCTTGAAAGCAATTGCTCCAGTCATTTACTTATACACGTGTTAGTCTGCTTCATAATTTTTCCATTTGCCTGACTGTTAAATATAATTTATCTTCTAACTTTCTTTCTACATCTTTCTGACTGATTAAATTCTCATATAGAAATCAAAATAAAATAAGTTGGCATGTCAGTATGTGTGGATTGGAACAACAGAACTGCATGACTGGAAAGCTTTGTCTGATCACAGAGACTGATTTCACAAAGCTATTCTTCCAGAAACGCAGCAAATGCCAGAGTATCTTGAAAGAGGTCAGCTGAGAGAGAAAATGCAAATCTTGTCAACTATCTGTTAAGAGCCACATAAGAAATAAGGGAATGTGTTTCATGAAACATACCCAAGGAACACCTTTCCACAGCATTTTCTTTCACCTTCATTTTATCTCCCTTCATTCTCTAAATAAATAAAAAAAAAAAAAGTAAGCCACATAAACAACTGAAATCTGTGAGTAAAAGTATCCCTTTTCAGGCATAATAACTCACCAAATACATTTCAAATATTTCAATTCCTCTACATTGTCTTTGCAGGTGAAACATGTAAATTCTCCTTTATAATAGAGATAAAAAATAGTGCTTAATATGCTTTTATTCTGAATTAATTTCCACTGTGAGAAACCCTATTTCAACAGTTTGATGTTTAAATAAATGGGCGTGTTAGGAGGGATATTAATGAGAAACAGTTCTGTGCTGAACTTAATATGCATTGAGACTGTTTATGTCCAGAAGCTGCCAGAATTTACAGTTGAGGAGAGGGAGAGGAGAGGAGAGGAGAGGAGAGGAGAGGAGAGGAGAGGAATTTTGCAAAAGAGATTTTTTTCTTAAGAAAGTTGACATGTAATTAATCAGAAGAGTCCAAAGACTATGGTTTTAAGAACACTGCAAGTTATCATAAGAAAGAAATTTTTAATCGTGGTGGGGAAAGTGGATTTTTTTATAGAAGTCAAGACTAGAATTAAGAAATGAGGAGTGCTAATGAAAGATAGACTAGAAAACTATACTAGAGAAAGGTCTCACCTGCAAGGACAAGATAAGCAAGTTAGCTTAAGAATTTTTACTTAATCCCTCACCAAAATGTTTCTAGTTTTCTCTCTTTAAATTACAGGGAATGTTTTTTCTGACTTTTTTTTTTCTTTTTTATTTATTTTCTGTTTGGAAATCCTCTGGAATATCCACTTGTAAGAGAGTGGAAAACTTCTATTTCAAGGCTCTGATTAGCTCACTGTCACATCATGATGCACCTTACCATTTTTAAATTACATCACATATTATTTGGAGGATTCATATCTATTTGATACTAAAGGATACTAAACAAACTGTCTCAAATTCTTTTTCACTAAATAGTCTCAAATGAACTTGTCTTGTTTACATAACAGACTTTCCTGAGACACTGTATTGCACAATCATATCATAAATACCAACGCTAACTAGTAATGAAACTTTTCAAAATGAAAACTATCTCAGTGCTCTAGATGCTTTTAAATTTCAGCGTCTTTCTCATTTTTTATTAGTTTTGAGATATTAGTTATATTTCTTTTAAATTCTGAATACTTGGAATGTCAGTTTAACGTACAGATTTATTAGCTTATCCAATATTTAATTCCTATAATTTTTAAGAAAGAAAAAGTAACTTCATTAATTTCATCTTCTGTATCCCCTCCAATAGAACAAGCTCCTCTTAATCTTGAAACTGAATTGAGACCTTCAAACCCATTTTAGCTTATTTCTTTATAAACAGTTTTACACAGTTAGTGACAATTTGCTGGGGATAAACATCATCTCTATAGACATAGCTTGTAGGATTCTAAGCTTATGAGATTCTGAGATGCCATCTGACTTTCAAGTAAATGCTTAGCACCAATTTTGACTTTAGGTATGCCTGTGAGGTGTACACTCCTGTCTTTCATGGAGATGTAGATTTTGGAGACATGCAGTGTGCTACCTGTAAGGTTTAAAAAAAAAAAAAAAAAAAAAAAAGAAAGGAAATAAAGGTTAATACCAGATGTTCTCCTGAGACTGTTTTTCTTTGCACTTTTCTTCTCAGGAACCCTGGATATGCAAAGAATGAGGCAATACTGGAAGGTTTTTTGCAAATCTTTCTTGAGGAGGAAGGATATTAGGGTGGTAGGAAATGTTTTTCTACTGGATATATAAGAAGTTCAAAAACTTCATTGAATTATCTATATTATTGTGCAAGTTTGGATAGGAGTCAGGATTTGTTGTGGATAATATTCACTTTTTAATGTAATTTGAAACCTCCCTGAGTGTGTGAATGTATAGAGTACAGAAATATTAAGTGGAGCTCCTCAGTATTCTTGTCTCTCTCAAATAATTTTTACATAATAGTAGTATGTGTAGCTACATGTATACAAACATACATGTTAAAGTTTGGGTTTGATTTAGGATTTTTTTAGTGTGACTATGGTACTCAATAAAAGGAAATAATTTGATCCAGGCAGATGCAGTATTGTGATTGCTGTGTACTGTCTATCCCTAGTTCTTGTATAACTGTTTTATACCTGGTTTTATATCAATCCAGAGGGTAATGTTTTACAAAAAGTATGTTTTAATATAAATACCCAAGACAATATGACACTACAGTGTGACAAATCTGTAAAATACTTAGGATAACACTCATCAACCTAAATTTCATTGTTTTCATGCTTATCCTTGGAATGCTTCTTGGTATAGATCTTTCTGTTTTAAACACTATCAACAACCGCAAAAGACATTCAAGTCAAGTAGACTCAAAAAATCATTTTAACAAGTAAAGCTACATGATGTAGCCATATTATATCAGTGATGCACATGAATTCTGTGAAAATTCTTTTCTTAGACTTTTTGAAAGTATATTTCAGAAGTATGTATTGAAGAGATAAATTAGATGCTATAATCACCTATTTGGTGAGTATTATTTCACATTATTAAACTAGCCTAAAATATGGGATAGCATTTTAAATTTATCCACTTATACCCATGTCGTGTATTAAACAATAAGGCGTAGAAAAATGAAGTGCTTTGCATGCTTTTTGAATGTGTTTACTTCATTTGATAGTATGTACGTCATTATGTAAGACAAAGAGGGTACATGATTCAAACATACACATAATGAATGGTAATGAACAAAGATAATGATATTTATCTTATTTTAGATCTTAAAATCAGAGAAGAAGCAACTAATAAAAAGTACAATGAAAAAACTGAGGAAAGAATGTTTTCATATACTTCTTAACATTTGGAACTCAGTCCAAAAGATATCTGACTCCTGAATCATAGAATGTTAGGGGTTGGAAGGGATCTTTAGAGATCATTTAGTTCTACCCCCCTGCTAAACCAGGTCCATCTAGATCAGGTCATACAGGAACATGTCCAGGCGGGTTTTGAAGATCTCCAGAGGAGGCTTCACATCCTCACTGGGCAGCCTGTGCCAAGCCTCCGTCACCTTCACAGTAAAATGCTTTTTTTTTTTTTGCTTAAATGGAACTTTTTGTGTTCCAGCTTTTGTCCATTAGCCCTTGTCTTGTTGCTAGATACAATAGAAAAAAATGTTGCCCCAACCTCCTGACATACACCATTTAGATATTTGTAAATGTTAATGACGTCCCCCTTCAGTCTCCTCTTTTCTAGACTAAGCCACAGTTCCAGCAGCCTTTCCTCATAAGAAAGATGTTCCAGTCCCCTGATCATCTTATTGGCTCTGCACTGGACTCTTTGCAGAAATTCCTTGTCCCTCTTGAGCTGGGGAGCCCAGAACTGGACATAGGACTCCAGATGAGACCTTACCAGGGCAAAGTAGAGGGGGAGCAGAAGCTCCCTTGATCTGCTGGCCACGCTCTTCTTAATGAAAAGATTGTACAAGATTTCAGCAGGATTCAGAGCAGAGATAAGTCTCTGTGAAATATTTTTATCAATTAAAGATATTGAATAAATAAACAAATTAGAAAGTATTGCAATAATTAATAAGGAAAATAATGATGAAAATAAGGCAGAAATTCAAGAATAAATGTGAAGTTAGTGGTACATTATCTATTTCTTTTGCAAAGCTGTAAAGGTATACTTACAAAACAGATAATAATTTATATGAGGAAAATTATAAAACAAACTTATTAAGAGGCATGATTTACCTTAAAATTATTGCCTCAAAAATACTCATTGCTGAAAATAAACCTGAGGGAGTGTTTTTGCACTTACCACAATCCTTGATAATAATCCTGATCTCTGATCTTGCAGTATGCTGAGGTTTGCTTTTTGGGCTGTGTGCTTTAATTGTTTTGGCTGAGCACCATGCTGAATTTCAACCCTGGCCTTTAACTGCTAAGAGGATATAACTCTAGTAAACAGCACAACATATCCATGGCAACCTACAGTTTTAGTTCTAACTTTTCAAAACACAAAAAGGTAATTATTGTTTTTCTCTATATTTTTATATTCCTATGCCTCATAATAGCAGTGACGACCTCCTGCCTGGACATTTCCAAGCTATTAATGACAGGCTGAGTTATGCGACCTTGACTTCACCTGCAGCCATTAACTTTTCTATCTAGACATTAACTGCTGAGAAATACCCTCCCTTTTGGTCATTATTTCTTATACATGCATTTCTTAAATAGGCATTTTCTGTAACAATTACATGTCAGAGTAATTTAATATTTTTTATTAATAAGTACTATCTTATCTTTGTGTTCAAGCCACAGAGATCCTTTGACATCTAACAGCTTGCACATCATTTAAGTTTCTAAGGAAGAGGTCATCATTTATGCACAGGCAAATAGGAGACAGAGGGCTTAAAACATCACATTTTACATTGGAGGAAAAGGCCTTGCATCATTTAAGTTAAATCTATGAAGCATATTCAGAAACGCTGAGGAATTCATTTTGAGATTGGGCATTTAGATGTACAGTGTATGGCACAATACCAGCTAGAAAACCCTTAGCGTTAATAGTAAAGGTGACCTCTAAGTTATCCCTCCTGACTACTGGATCTTTAGACAAAATGGTTAGTAATTTCACTGGGATTAATTTGCCAGCATTTTGCAGACTCTTATCTTATTTTCTGGAACTCATACAGGGATCAGAATCCACATGATATATTTCTCTTATCTGTCAGTGCAGCAGCATAAGATAAAAGAAGATTCTTATTGAATGGATATATTTTTCATTGTCCTTCATATCATAGATTAAATGGGTTTTGTATGATTTTTTCTTTTCCTGATAGAGCAGGCCACACTCCTGCATAAATAACTTCTGGGTAATTTGAGAACTGTAATGAAGAGCTCAGTAATCAATTCTTTAGATGCTGTAATTAGTGGCCTTACCTGGATTAAAAACTAAATGTTGTTGAAGGGGAAAAGGGTTGTAGAGTGAGACTTAGCTGTCTGCATGAATGACAAAGATATTAGCATATATGCCTGGAAATATCAGCAACAGAGGATTTGTTTAATTTGTTTGTTCCTGTAACTCAGACATAGAGTTATACTTCTCTACACAATGTTTGTTCAATGAAGTGCTTGGTCATTTGCATAGGAAATTTCTCTGACAATATCCTTGACTAACATGAAATATCTGTCCTATGAAAAGAAAAATGTTCTATGTTCTGTTTTCCAGAACATTTTTTTTTTTTTATTACTGTTGTTATTTTATTTAGATGTGTGGTTTATTAGAACATATCATCCTAATTTTGTACAAAAGAAGGAAAAAAAGCAAAGAGAGGGGAACAAGGCCAAAAGAATGTAAACTAAAGAAGTAAACTCTACAAATCTTGATAAATGCAACTCCACCAATAAGTGACAATATAGGTGAAACATTTTTCTTTTAAACTTTTTTCCATTAGTTTTTTGACAGGAGTACACTAGCTCAGCTTTAATGAGATTCTAGTGTAAAAACTTCAGGGCTAAATAAAAGAAACAAATCAAAAGGACCGGATGATTGCCATTTAATGTGAAAGAATGAAAGTGCAAACAATCATTGTATGACATCTAGCTGTGCTAGTCACTGCAGAATGACAGGTAGAACAATTCAAAGTTACTGATCTAAAGATGGAATAACAGCTCATATGTTTGAAGTGCTCAGATGATGAAGAAATAAAACAGACTCTAAGATAAGACATGGTTAAGCCTTTTAAATTCCATGCCTTATTGTCAGTATCATTTGAACGCTTTTGTACACAATTTTTTTTTTTCCCTCAGAAACTATTTTATCAAAGGAATTACTTTTAAGAGCTGATTTTTATTATTATCCTTCAGGCTGAATGGTATGCTTTGTTTTTCAACAAGATGAGAAAAAATATACACAGTGGAAAGTATATTACTAGTTTGTTAAGCACCCATGTTGTATATATTCAAAAGTATATATTCTGAGGATATATTTTTAAGCTGTGTGTTTTAAACAAGTTCAATAATTCACATACTAATTTACTCCACAGGTAGCTTAACTTTTCTAACATGTGACATAACAAAGTTTTTATGAATTTTTGTTTATATTTTCCTTTTCCATTCTTTTTCTGATATTATTTTAAGACTGTACAGAAAATGCCCTATTCTTTCTTTTGGCAAACCTTTTTTATCAGTGAAATAACCTATTCTAGTTACTGCTGGAAACAATAATCTGTAATTGCTGCTTTCAGTCCTAATTTGGCCTGTCTCTAGTTTTTCATCTCAATCTAATCTAAACCTATTTGAGCAAATAAAATGATATTTACCTCATCCTCTGTTACAAGCTTTCAAGATTACAGGCTTCAGGAAAAATCAATACAAAATACCAGCTTAGCAGCAGGTTTGTGCTCAGAAAGAATGCTAACTTTTCTTTCCTGCATTTTCTGACTCTCTACTCCCCTGGAGTGAAAGCAAACCTTAGACTATAAGGAAGGAGGAGGAAAAAAAGAAACACAAAAACCTCAGCCTTCAATGGTGTATTTGGTTCACGGTTAGTAGCCACTTTTGAGCTTATACGCCAAGGTGCATTGCATGGTCAAGCTCCTAACCTTTAGCTTTTGCTTCCACGCCACACATCTTACAGAGTTCACCAAAAGGAAGGATCTCGACCTTGCAGATGATTTTTCAGACTCAAATGCCATTTTCATTTATTATTTATTTGCTTCAAGAAGTTGGGATTTTAGGTATCATCATACCTGACTGACTGACTTAAGGAAGTGGCCACCACTCTGTTAGAGAATCTCATGATAATAAAATACTATTACTTTCCAAAAAGATTATTTCATTTGCTTCTTGAAATTAGCTTTTGATGAAAACATTTGAATGTTGAGTTTGTAAACAACCAAGAATTCTCAGCAGTACTACCTTTTTTCCTTTTTTTATGCTGAAAAGGATGTCTAGTTGTTTATATTTTGATTTTGCTTTCCTCTGTTGTTACTTGCCTTTTTGACAAAGAAGCAGATTAACACAGAAAGATGGGTCTTTATAATAATTGTGTTATACCTATCAACCTTTTCATATTATTTATTTTCTTTTTGTAAAACAGACTTATTTTTCCTCTTACAACTTACATTGGATTTCTTTCATAGCTGTCTCCATAGGTTTCCTCTTCCTGCTCCCACCTTGTGAATAGTCTCTGATTTGAAAAATTATTAATTACTTGGTCTCTCTTTAGATCTCCTGAGGTCATAATCACAAAATAGTTATATAGTGTTTGAATTAAGCTCTAGATTAAGCCAAATATTTAATCTAAACACCTCTTTTAAAAATATTTAATTCAGGACTGAATTTTCTCAGATAAGGAAAAAAAAATGGCCTTTTCATTGGATGCCTAGGTAAGAGTGACACAGACATACTCAAAACCCCTGAAGTTTTTCTTTCCTCAAGACTAGTAGCAGTTGCATTGATGTATTTCTGGGGAAAAAGCGAAAGCCAAAGCCAAAGCCAAAGTCAAAGCCCAAATAACCCCAAACTCAAAGCTTTTAAATAGGAGATGAAGATCTAATTATATTCCCCTAATTATGTTACTAAATTAGTACCCTAGTCACTCTAGGCACAGAAATAATCAATGGAGGGAGATATGTATCTGTCAATTGTGCTGATAACTTTTGAAGTCTTTGACTAATCTCATGCAAATTTGACTAAACAGAAAAAGTCTTCAGAATTCTAAATTTCTGCAGTAGAGAGATCCTGCCTATCCCATCCATATACACAGTTCTGCCAGCAATGAGCTTTAGTCACCTGTTTAGCTTAGGGCCTCAAATGGAACTTTAGCTCCAGTCAACACTTACACAATTTCTGGACTTCAGTAGTTGTTTTGAATAATGTCTCAGACTTTTCGGCTGGATTTACAGATTTAAACTTGCTGCATCTATATATCATTTTGACAAAAACCTTGACCAGGCAACTGTGTTCAAAAAGCTCTTTTGCATTTAGTTTTCGCTACTCTTTCTGTAGCTATTTGCAGATAAATCTGGCTGAAATAACACAGACATATGGCATAGATAAAATTGTATCAGTTAAAGGTGTTGATATATTGGTGTAACCTCTCTATAATTTTCAAAAGTTTTCACTGACTGCTACAGAAAATATTTCATCGTGGCAAAATAAACTAAAACTTTAACTGACTCATTAGACAACTGCGGAGGGAAGTTTACACTCAGTGAAAATGACAAATATCTTCTTTTAAAAAAATCCAAAAAATTCAACCTAAAACCAAACAGCTTAGAGCAGAGCTTTTTTTCTATGTCTATGATTTGTAAGAAAAGTCAAATGGAAGTGTCTGAAAGATCAGCAGAGCTTGGGGTCATCCTGATTATCTGTCCGAACAAGCTGTGTCAAGGGACAAGAGATACTTTCCTCAGGGAAATACTGCTTGATTGTTTAAAGTATTTAGGCTGCTGAAAGGGTAGACAGGATGACCCCTTAAGTTTCTCTTCAAAAAGCATGGTAACTGAGGATTTTGGAAGAGTCCAGAGATTATATTTGAGTATTTAATATATATATAATTTTAAAAAACAATAAAAGAAATATCATTGTTGCGCTGTGACAATGACATAGCAAACAAATCTTCAGTTCAGTTCAGATTTGGTCATTTTTGAGGAAAAAATTATGAGAGAGGGTTTGTTTTATTTCAGGGGTTTTTTTGTGAAAAGAAGCAATATTCTAGACTCTAGATTGTAAGAACAGACTCTCCATAATGCCCACGCTCTCTCCCATGTCCTCATCCCTCTCTCAGTTTGTGCATAGCAGTTGGAGATGGACATAACAGTTGAGACCTGCAGTAAGCTCGCATAGATGATGGTCTTGTCCTTTAACTATCCCAAGAAGTATCTAACAGCTTCTCCCTAGGAGAGCAAAAAGAACAGTAGAGCAGGGATGGGGATAGTTTAATCCAGTAAAAGTTGAAAAAAAAAATCTTTATCAGAAACATCATGTGCTTGCAATACATGTTAGTAGATACAGGAATATAAAAGATTAGGATACTCTTTCAAGTATCAAATATATTCAGAGAATATGATTAGGCAGTAAAGTGCCATGTTAGTAGAAACATCCCTTCCTTACATACTCTATAAGATTTTAGTCTACTATGACCACAGTGGTTAGGAGTGACATAATCTTCTATGATGTAATGTAACCAATGTAGAGAAATAGCTGCCTCCAGAGGACATTTCAGGAGCTTTATATTGGGAGAGACATTTATGTGATGTCTATTCCCTCGTCTGTGCTCCATTTATTGTAACCACTTGTTGTTGGTAGTGTTTCATTTACTGATAAGGTCTTCAGAATACTGCTATATTTACACAGTTTCTAATACAACATTATTATCTAGTAAACCCTAGCTACCACCAATATAGGAACCAATACAACTACCACTGTAAGTGGTGACAATAGCACTAATAGCAGTATTCATTAACAATAATAACAAATTCTCCCAATTCCTTATTATGAATTTATTAGATAAGATTTTTAAAAATTGTCAGTGTTAGCTTTTTGAAGAAATAATACTTTCTGAATGGTTCAAGCTTGCATAATAATAATGATATGACTTCTTCTGAAAAGTTTAAAATGTTAGAGAACTTGGAGAATGCAAGTCAATCAAGTCTGATTCTTTAAGGGCAGCTGCTCTTTCCTTTTCTGATTAGAGTCATAAGAAGAGCTAAATAAAACAATGGCAGAAGTCACACCTCCACAGCTGCCAAGAAACCTTCTAAAAGGTAGTCAAGGCCTAAAATTCTCCCCTAGATATTAAGAATTAAAACATGGCACCTTTAAATTTAAAAAAGCATGTCTCAAGTCACCTGTGTCACTGAATTGATATTTAAGTCTCTCTTGCTGTCTTAGGGTGCTAGAGCCTTGTCTTAACTTTCTATTATTATCAGCCTCTATATTTATTGTGATCAAAGAACATAGCATATCTTTATGTACTATTTTTCCACCCTGAAAATCTATTAAGCTCTTCACGTTTTAGTTTTACATGTTCTAAAAGAAATAAAAAAAATAGTTCTTTGTTTCTGACCCCACTTCTAGTAATCTAAATGTAGAATTTTCCAGGATAAAAGTTTGGATCAAAGTCCCACGTCCTGTGAATGTTGAACCTAATTAATTGTTTCACCTCTCTGAACCTCAAAACTCACGGGATGACATCAAAGGCCATATTTTTAAACTACAATTTTGCAGCATTCCTTCCATTTTTCACTAGCAAACATTCTTTATTTTTTGGCTAAGCCCAAGGATCTAAGCTGCACTTTGTTTTCAAACTTTGCATTCAATTGTGAAATTTTTCCCAGTCAAGTACAGTGTGAATTTGTGACTAACATTAATTAAGTAGATTAATTGATGTTAATTAACTTCAAATGTGTGATCTCTCAGTTCTGAAAGCCCAAATAACATCAAAAGAAAAAAAATGTAAAAGTGATTATCTTAAAACTGAATAATATTCATCTATATGGACAGGAAATACTGGAGAACTTTTGTATGCTACACAATGCAGGGCTGCTCTGCCTGTACGTGCAAATAGTGATAGTCTAGAGGGGAATATAGAAAATGGTTTCAAAAAAAGAAACCAAAACTAAACCAGATGTGATAAAGGCTTCTACTTTTGCTTTTGTTACTTCTAAAAATAATTTTTCAAGTAAGACTTTGTCTTATGAAATTGTGAGGAAAGGAATCAAGGTGCTTAATTTTGAGGGGTAATTAAATGCAATCTTTGTGAATTTCCATGTACTAAACAAGTACAAGTCTTAAAATGGCACTAAGAAAAAACTTTTCTGAAGTTGGGAATAGTTTCCAACTATTTGATTTTTTTCTTCTCTCTGGGGTGGTTATTTTTTCCTATTTTCTCCTGCTGCTGAGGATTCAGTGTCAATTGGAGGAAGTAGACATAGAGATCAAATTACAACTTAAAAAAGCTTTCAACCCCTGTCTCAGGGACAAACAGAAAAAAACCTCAATAATCAAAACAAAAGCAGAGAGAACGATGTATTGGTAAAATAAATCCCGCCCATTCAGAAAATGAGATATTAATATTATTAGGTAAAATATGCTTCTGCTTTAAAGAAAAAAGTCCTTAAAGTTGAGATTGTCATTATCTTTAAATTTAGGCATTTACTTTTTACACAGAGAAATTTGGATTGAAACAAAATTCAGTATGCTGTGCAGCTATAGAAATCTCAGTATCAGTTTTTATTTTATATTCTTAGTATTTCTTCTGTTTGTTGATGAATTTTTCCAGACGTTTTGCTGTATTTTAGTGAATAAATTGTATTTTCAAGGCCTTTCTTCCTTATTTACAGAAGTAATTTCTTTTAAAATTAATATGCTCAGCAGAACATTCTGAGTTTAAGAAAATTAATTGTACAGTGAATGATTTTTCTAGAGATAACACAACATAATCTAAAATAGCCAGCTTAATGTTCTGAAATACAATTTCACTTCTGTTGCAGTTGAAAAAATGAAGGTTTCTTTTATATACTGTATATTCCAAGATGATTTCAAAGCACTTTCACTTAGAAAAGCTAGCTGCTATTACATATGAATTTTCAAAGCTTGCCAAGGCTTTGGAAGGAATGATGAAAATTACTATTGCACGACCTTCAGGTTTTCTTTGTTTCATAAAAGGCTAAGATAGCATTTTTGTCATTTTTCTTTCAGTTCAGGTCTTTCATCATAAATATCAAAGCATGCAATTATGCCTGCTCGTATCCTACCATATTCTGCCTGTTTTCTATCCATAGTTATGGTGTTCTCTTTTAGGTTACCTTTTTCTTTTGTTTTTCACAAATCTGTAAGAAGTCCCATGTTTTTGTTGAGTGCCATAAATTGTTCATGAAATGCACATTGTGCTGATTAAAAAGAACAAGAGTTGATTAAAATGGCTTTAATTCTTTTGTTCTAAGCAAAATCCTAAAGTAATGTTCAAGTGTCAAACCTAACAGGATCATAGGAGACTGATTTGGCCTACAGGTAGAATTTTTAAATAGTACTAGTAAAAAATGGGATGATCTTCTATTAAAATTTCTAGCTTCATGCTAAATTATTTCTATGCCTTTTCATTTTTTATGTATAACTTGTTGTTCTGTCTTGTTTTGTGGTTTCATGTGGCCTGATCATCAAAGACATAGAACACCCATAGGTGCTGTTGCCTTAATTAAGTTATAGTTGTACAACATACCTAAAAATTTGGTAACTTCTATGTCATAAGCACTTCAAATGAACATTCATTTCCTTCTTTTGCACATTTGCTTATCTAGTCCAATTTACTATGCATATTAGCATATCACAGGTGTTAGAAATATATCAAACTGAAATTTCCATGGTTCATTTACTTCTGAAATACTTGTTATTTGGTTTGAGGTTACAACCACTACCTTAGCACTAATAATTTATAAAGCAAAAAATAGTAAAATTTCATTAGCTAACTGAATAAAAAAATTAATTTATTGCAAAACAGAACAGCAAAACTTTGTTGGTGATTGCAGGAACACACCTCCCTATTATTTGTTTATTAAGCTCCTATTTTTATCAAATTTACAATGACACAAGGAATACATTGTTTTCATCAATTTGAACTGTGCTGTCACATGAATGTGAACTTACTGGCTATGTCTTAAGTTAAATGTCAAGGGCTATACATTTTTCTCATAGAATAAAATTGACTTCATGTTTCTTTTAACAGTGATGGAGAAAAAAACACCACTGAATTTTCAAATCAAGTAAAACTCCCCCAGTATATGTTAATAAAATTGCACATACCTAAATAGTAAAAGTTATGCATAGCACCTGAAAGAAGATATTTTAACAATAACAATTTCAACTATCAAAGTCCTGATATTTAACAAGATTTGCTAGTGTGAGATTAGTTTTTTTTAAAAAAACTTAATCAATTTTATTAAAACAATATTTAGAAACTTATCAATCCTTAAAAAAAAAAAAACTCAACAAAATAAGAGAAAGGAACAAACTAAAGGAGGGTCTTTCTCAGGGGTTTTTTGCATATATATTTTGGAAAATCTTTTCTTAGCATATAAATATTCCCAACAAAACTCTCATCATAGTAAATATATTTATCAATACTTTAAAAGAAAAGATTAAACTAACCATAAGAAAGTGCATTTATTCTTAAGACTTCTAAGATATTAATAGTAGTTTGAAACAACATTGTTTGTTTATGCAGTGTCCATTCAGTTCACTGTGAAGTTGAGATGATAGGAGGAAATTCTTAGATCAGAAAAATCTTTTTTCCTGCATCACAGTCGGTGCTTGCTTATTTTCCTGTGATGAATGATAGATATGCAAAGAAATTACAGTATGTTAAAAAAACTTCAAACGTGATAATGTCAAAGAGCTATAAACAAAGCAGATGCTTAAGAAACTTTTTATTGTCTGTAGCAACTCATGAAGGATTTTGGCTTCTGCCTGTCTGAAATCCATTTGGAGCACCTTGACTTCTACAGTGTCCCTTTCTATCAGCCAAAAATGCATTTCAAATGTAAATCTCAGTAATATATGGATTTTGTATTAAATAACACTTTAAAATGCATTTTGCTCTCTATGTATAATACTTTGATATCAGAATACTTTAAATAGTAGCCATAAAGCAACTAATATTAAATTTCTTTTTAATTAGAAGAAACTCTTTAATACTTCTTAGCGTTCCTTATGCTTACTATAGCATAGCAATGACGTTGTTATTTTTGCAGATTCTAAATATATCTCACTATAAGCATATCATCTGTGCTGAAATAATAGCTTCAGTAATTAAAAGTTTACCTCTCTCTTTGTTAGGAAAATCATAAAAATAAATTTAAAAGCATGTAAAGTAATGGAAAGAGATTCTAAAATATTCTGTTTTGCCAGAGGCAGGCATTATTAGAGACTGTTACAGATGTAATATTTATGATCAAGGCTGAATAGGATAGAGCTTTGTTAATAAAATTAAGAATATGTTCCAAATTGCACAAGTGTAAAGTGTGGGTTTCAAACCAGAATCAGGCAGAATGTTTCAAAGGAAGAGAGCAGAGGCTTTACTTATTGCTTGAAGTATAAATAAATAATAAAATTAAAAGATTAGTTTAAATATTATATTGTAGGAAGCAAGCTAACAAAAAAAAAGAGGTAACAAACATAGTAACAATTATAAATTGCAATGATCATTGGAGCCAATGGCATCCTGAGGTGTATTAGAAGGCGTGTAGACAGTAGGACAAGAAAGTTTCTCCTCCCCCTCTACCCTTATGAGACCACATATGGAATATTGTGTCCAGATCTGAGCCACTCAGTTCAAGAAGGACAGGGAGCTGCTGGAGAGTTCAGCACAGGGCCACCAAGATGATGAAGCGAGTGGAGCCAGGGCTCTTTAGCTTGGAGGAGACTGAAGGATGATCTCATTAACGCTTACAAATATGTAAAGGGTGGATGTCAGGAGGATGGAGCCAGGCAGTTCTCAGTGATGTCCAATGATAGGACAAGGGGCAATGAGCACAAGCTGGAACATAAGAGGTTCCAGAAAACCCTAGAAAAATCTTCTTCACTGTGAGGGTGATGGAGCACTGGAATGGGCTGCCCAGATGGGTTGTGGAGTCTCTTTCTCTGGAGACATTCAAAACCCACTGAATGAGTTAATGTGTGACCTCCTCTAGGTGGTCCTGCTCTGGTGGGGGGAGGTTGGACTTAATGATCTTTTGAGGTCCCATCCAACCTTTAAGATTCTGTGAGTCTGTAATATCACAGCAGCAAAAGAATAAATTGTACTTTGTAGTTGACAGAAAGTAGAAAAAGGAATGAGTTTTATTCCCAAAATATCACATAAAATAGAAGGCAAAAAAGGCATCAGTGAAATATGTTCTGATGATAAAAATCTGTACATTTAAAGGTTATTTGATGACAGTAATTCTGAGCAAGTTGTATTACATTACTGACTTTATTGTTAGGAAAATAATGTTGAATGCTTTGCAATAAAGAAACTCAAAAATGTCAATAAAATTGCTAGTACTATTAACCGCTATTTCTGATAATTAAATAGTGATAATAGTCTGATTCACTTAAAACAGTACACTGTCTCAACAAGCCAAGTTTAAAGATGTGTGAACCTTTAAACCATTTCTTTCTAAGATTATGAATTCTAAAAGCATACAGGATTAGTAAATTAGAAGTTATAACAGATCTTTGAAAACATTGAGACTGAGAAGCAGTAGTGAGCATAATACAAATTATTTCAAAATTACAGGAATAAGACTTAAATCAAAACCAAATACTGTGATATCAAATTATGGAAATGATTTCTCATCTTTTTTTTGTTGGGGTTTTCTTTTTGTTTATTTGTTTTAATAGCATAACTAGTCAAAATGATCCTAATATCAAACATTCAGAAAATTAAATTTTTACTCAGGATACAAATATGTTGACTGTGTTATAACAGAATTATGGAAAGCATAACTTACTTCAGCTGAAAATATAAGATAAAAGTCAGTATTTGTAAATCACCAAATCTGCAATATTACTTCAGCCAAGTCAGAAATCCTATGATTGTGAACTCTGTAGAAAGAATCATAAATTGTCTCACACAAACATTTAAAATAGAATGAGAGCCAAAAAAAAGAAATCACAATACCAGATATTGATAAACATATCACATGTTGCTTAAGTATCGAAGAAACACAAATTTAAAAATTGTGGTTCTTCAGAACACCCAGGATCCTCTGAGACAAACTGTGAAAGTTTCTCAAAAACTGTGAGAAAAGTGCATTCCTTTACAACAGTATTCTTCTTCAGTCATACGGTATCTTCAAGATATCTTTCTTTGGTGTTAATCCTACTATATAATTATCTTTCTGTGTCTCAGTCTGTGGATGATAGCAAGCTGAGTGGTTGAACTGATACACCTGAGGGAAGGGATGTCATCCCATGGGACCCTAACACTCTTAGTAAGTGAGGACAGGTGAACTTCATGAGCTTCAACAAAGGCAAGTGCAAGGTCCTGCACCTGTGCTGGGACAGTCACAAGTATGAGTACAGACTGAGAGGTGAATGGATTGAGAGCAGTCCTGCATAGAAAGACTTGGGGATAATGATAAACAAAGAACTGGACAGGAGCCAGCAGTATGCATTTGCAGTCAAGAAGGCCAATCATTATTCTGGACTGTATAAAAAGAAGAATGGCCAAAAAAATGGAAGGAGATGATTCTCATTCTCCTTTCCACTCTTGAGACACAACCTGAAGTGCTGCACCCAGCTCTAGTTCCCCTAGTGCAAAAAAAAGATGTTGATCTCTTAGAGCAAGTCAAGAGAGGGGCCACAAAAAACGATCAGAGTGATGGAACAACACTCCTATGAAAAAAGCCTAAGTTGGGATTGTTTAGCCTGCAGAAGACAAAGCTTTGAGGAGACTTTATTGTGGCCTTTTTACTAAAAATAAATAATTAAACTGAAGTCAGTGACCATAAACTAAATTGCTGGAAGAAGAAACATAAGCTAAGAACTCACCAGAGGAAATAACTTGTCTCAAAAAACACCAGTCAGGCCAAACTAGCCTCAGTCCTTGACTAACCGACTTTGTTATCAACAGCACCAGGAAGAGGGGTGAATGAGATAAGGGTAGTACAAGTTGTTATATCAATTACTAAAAGCAACGTATTCACTTCCAAATACACATAAGTAGTTTACGGTAGTGTATTAATGCTACGTACTTATATTCAAATGTAAAATCTGTTAATGTGAAGTATCATGAAGAAGCCTGACAGAGGACAAAATCAAAAGTGATAGTGCAAAGTTATATGAAATTTAGGTGGTATTAGATTTCTAATGAGGCCATTAATATATAAACATTTCATAAAATGATATTTAAAGATACTTCAGATATCCGATAGAACTTTAACTGCGAGATCTTAAGGACAAGTGGGTAAAAAAAGATGAAACATCATAAAGGATCATGTGATAACCCAGGGATTCATTTTAGGAAATTTGCCAATAATTAAATAACCTGAGTGATCTTCATTACAGCAACATATTTCCAGATATATGCAGACTCTTAAATTTGTGCACTAGACAACTCTTGGTATGCCATGTGCTTCGGTGCATTTTGTAGGACACTTGAAAGGTGTGCTGGGACTTTACCAATGAATTGCCCAATCCAACAGCTTGCTCTTCAGAAAGTCTCCGAAAAAAACAATCTCTTTAACTTTGTATGCATATATATATATGTATTTATATATACACATGTATACCCTCTTCTAGGTAGAAAGGAACAAAGACAAATTGTCTTAAGACTTCCAACGAAGAGCAATCTGGCTGGATAGCAGAAATCTGTAGTCGGCAGAGAAAAGAAAGTTTTTGGACCTCATACATAACTTTATTAAGACTTGGCCAGAGTAAATCAAGTAACAAGATTCACTAAAGGTTGTAGAAGTTAAACCTTATGTTTGTAAATGTAGTTAATTATGGTATATGGGTTTTTTTTCAGCAAAGTCGGTGAGAGAGAAGGATGAAGAGATACACATGAGTAACAGTAGGGTGTAAAGGTGTTCACTTTTGCTTGATTTTCTCTTTCTAGTCAGTTAAGATTCTTCACATCTTTCTGTATAGAAAACTACTACAAAACCTTCCTAAATGTATATAGCTTTTTTTGGGGTAATCCCTTAGCAACTCATTTGTAACTGTCTATACAGTTAGCATAGCACCTATTACCCTTGAAATTCTAGGGCTTACTACCTTAGGCGAACTAAAGCTTTAGGAAGTGTTAATTAGGAGTTACGGGACTTAATTAAGCAGATGAAGTAAAAAAGTTCTCAAACAACATGTTACACTGTAATGTGTATTTCTATTCATTATTACAGTTATTTCTGTTAGCAAACAGTTATGATAGTTTAGTTTGAGAATCTACAACTCAAAGAAGAGGGAAAATACTTAACTGAGAGAGGATTTTTTAAGCATGTTAAATACAAAGTCATCCCAGTTCCAGCATTCTTACAAAAAGGATAACTGACTTAAACAGAAAAGAATTTGCTCATGTGTGGAATACAAACAAACAAATTCCAAAAACGTCTGTCTGGGATATTAAGCATACTGGAAGATGGGTTTTCAGTGCTCAACTATTTTAAGTTTCTGAATAGTAAGGATTCTTACTTCCACCAGTAAGAATCTACTAGGATAGAAGAAGATTGAGAAAAAGTAGTGTTTTGACTAGAAGAAGCATTTTCAAAATATTATTTCAAGTCATGGATTAATTTTTTTTTAAGAAAATGTGTGATCAGTTTTTAACCCCTGTCAATGAATAAAGTATTATTGCATTGAGTCTTCTACTGTTATTGCAAGTAATGCTTATTTAAACTATACTTCCAGGAGACTTTGGTTTGGTCACTCTCTTCAGGAGGAAAGTATCTGTCTGATAAGTCAATATAAGTATTTGTAGATATATCAGGGAGACATTTTCTCAGTCAAGTAGTTTGCTCAGAACATTTCATGTGTGCTTAGAAATATTATCTGTTATGATAAAGATGTCTACTACTTTTCTGAATATATTGTTCTCAATTTTATCCTTCAAATCAATTTTAATTTTGGAAATGAAAAATGTTAACAAACTTAGAAAAATATCTTCTGGCAAGTTAAATGGAAAAATTTACATGAAAATCATTGTAGCAACTGACAGACCACCTAAAAAAAGGTGTGATAAAGTATCCTTTCATATTATGGTCATGATTATAGGACAGATGAGTCTTGTCTCATCTTTAATGCAGCTTCAGGGCTGCAGTCCATCCATGGGGAATATATGCAGTCTTGTGGTGATAAAGTCACCACTCTGTGGTGAAACATTGGAAATCCAGTCTCTAGATAAAGCCAAAGTATGGAAGCATTAAGTTTTCTTGTAAGGTACTCTTAAAACAGGATTAATGTCCCTTCACTCTGTCTTGGTAACTACAAGAGATAGACTTCATACTGTCTAGCCTGTAGAGTTACTGTATTTTGAAATATGCTGCTTCAGAACAGTAAGTAGATTCCACCTCTGAGTAACTTCCGTCAGCATGGTCCAAATCCATGGAAGTTAATGACACCTTATGCTTCCCGCTCCTTTGCTTGAGTTAATTAGAGAAAGAATTGAGATCCTTGGTTCCATGTTTTCCTAAATAAGGTCAATGTGATAGAAATGAATGCAGATAATAGGGTAAAGTTAATAGCCAAGTAGTGTTAAAGGACAGCTGCAGATTAATAAATATCCAGGAACCAAATAATTGCAGAAAAGGAATAATTTTTAAGGATTGTTCCATCCCTCCCTCCCTTGCTACTGATGTGGGTACTGCTCTTACATAGTACAAGTACAGAATAATCACAGTCTCTGAGTTACATATTTTTCCCTCAAATTTTTGATCACAACATGCAATGGCATCAGTTGGGCATGATTACAAAGAGTACTTGATATATTACTGTATGTTGATTATATCAAAACATTTCTTGTTGCAATAAGAAGCAGAAGACACCATTTAATGCTGGATACGTATGCAGTCATGACTAAAATGGTGGAAACAGTGAGATCCTTTTAAGTTTTTATTTATTTGGATTTCAAAGAGATTCAAAGAGTACAAATTGTCACAGTTATACCAAAACCCTGAAATTACAATAATGTAGATACCTATATTAAATAGAATTTACATAAATATTTTTTTACTTTAGCATTTTTTCTTCAGCTTCCTAAATTACAAAATATATAGATGCCTTCTTATACCTAGTCTTGAAGGTGATACAGTGTATTGATTTGACATGTCTTGAGACCTAATAATCAAGTACATGCTTTTATGATTGTCTGATGTTGCCTTGTGTCTGGCTGCCTAAAGAATGTTGACTGAGGTCATCTATAGCCTATAGATAATCTACACTACTAATAAAAATGCTAAGTAGACTGTCAATCTTTTTTCAAATCATATCAAACCTCCTAATCCAACTTGTAATTTTCAAGATGAAACTAATCTAAAAAATAAAATAAAATGTATATGTTTACGAGACCAGAGTGATATAGAGCCAGTATGCATTTTAACATTTGAACTTTCTCTTGAAAGGCTGTGATAATTAATATCATAGCCGGGTAAATTTGTAACATTTTTTAATAGACAGAACATTGTACTGGTGATTGTTATCCAAAGTAAAAAAAAATAAACTCAAACCTCAGATATGAGGAATGCATTTTTTTATAACCTTAAAAATCCAGTTTATGCTTTCTTGTAAGATATTTTCAGCTGCAGCTTCTTATCTGAGGATGGTATCTGGTTGAAAGTATACATTATAAAAATAACAGTAGTATTTGGTACTATGTACAGTCAGCTCCAAATATTTTCTTTTGCTGATATGTTGAAATGTTGTATGTTTCAGTTAACTCTACTTACAGACATTTAAAAAATGGGAACCCCAAATTTAGCTGTGGATCCAAGACAACTCTTTTTCAAACAAGCAGATATTACAAAAGAAGCTGTGATGCAAAAATTCAAATTGTTGGAGAGTAAGTATTATATTTCTGTTTCAAAATGTCCATCTAAAGAAAATCAGATGTTAACATAAACTATGAACTCCTATTTTGATCATTAGTCAGATAACTCCGTAATTTTATTTAAGCTTGATTTAAACTCAATTACACCTAGCAATATATTGGAGGTTTCATTGATATACTATCAGTCTTGTTCTGTTATGTGAATACAGATTTTACAGCATAAATCACCCCATGAAAAGTTATCCTTAACTTTCTGCAGGCCCTTTGAATCTAATAACCTCACAGGCAGATGTAGTCATTTCTCGATTCACTGTTTGCCAATATATGTTGAATTTCACTTCAGTTTGCTTTACTTTTTAAACCGCCTTTATGTCAACCCATGATTTGTCACACTCTTCCATTGTCTCCGTCATCCCACCAAGGGGTAGTGAGTAAACAGCTGAGTGGGACTTGATTGGCAGTTGGGGTTGAACTCTGACATAATTCAACCTAATCTCCCCATTTTGCTTCCTATGAAAACCAGGGAGAAGGGGAAAGATTGCAGCTTTGGATTTGCACATGTTATTCTAAAATAAAATGGAACAGAGATCACCCAGACTAGGAGTTAGGAGGTGTTACTACACCCCAGTTCCTCTCTACCACTAAAGACTGGCTAAAAAGCCATAGGTAGAAGCTTAGTAGAAGAATCAAGAAACTGTAACATCCAACAGTCTCTTAAACACCTCCAGGGACAACGACTCCACCACCTCCCCGGGCAGCCCATTCCAATGGCTGACAACCCTTTTAGTAAAGAAATTCCTCCTCATATCCAGCTTGAACCTCCCCTGGTGTAACTTGAGGTTTTTTCCTCTTCTTCTAGTGCTTGTTACTAGAGAGAACACACCGACCCCCACTTCACTACAACTTCCTTTTAGGTAGGTCTCCCCTGAGCCTTCTTTTCTCCAGGCTAAACAGCCACAGATCCCTCAGCTGTGCCTCATGTGAGATGTGCTCCAAATCCTTTACTAGCTTGGTAGCCCAAGGAATTCACAATTCTGAGCAAGGTGCTCAATCTCCTGTTGTGGTTTGAGCCCTGTTAGGAACAAAACATCATGCAGCTATTTGTTTCACCCCATAGTGGACAGAGAAGAAAAAGATAACCAAGGGCCTTGTGAATGAAGACAATACTCACCAATATGGTTCTGGGCAAAATAGATTCAACTTCTTGAACAGGAAAACAAAGTCAATTTAATCTGCCACTAACCAAAATCAGAATAAACAGAACATAGTAGTATGATGGCAAAAATACAACCAGACCTTAAAGACTACCTTTCCCCACTCCTCCCTTCTTCTCAAGCTCAGCTACCTGCTCACAATATCCCTACCTCTTCTCCCTTCAGCAGCAAAGAGGAGGAGGTTGTGATCACTTCTTTACAAATGGACTCTGCTGCTCCTTTCTCTTCAGTGGATCAGGACTCACATTCCTGACCTAATCCAACAGGAGGCAGTCTTTTATGAACCTCCTCAGTTCTTTATGAACTCCCCAAGGACTGCAGCTCCTCATGGACTTCTCAAGTGTGGCTTCCTTCCATGACCAGCAGAACTGCAGCCACATTCTGCTCCAACACCATCTCCCTATAGAGTCACAGCCTCCTACATGCACAGCTTCCTTCTCTGGTGTGGCATCCTACGTGAGCTGCAGGCACATCTCAGCTTCACCATCGTCCTACATGAGTTGCGGGACAGCTACTATCTCACTACAGGATGCATGGCGGACGACTCTCCTCCAGCATACCTTCTCCTCCCCTCCTTCTTAACTGACCTTGGGGTCTGCATGGTCATTACCCTCTCATCTCACTCCCACCTCCATCACCTACTGCAGATTTTTCCCTTCCTAAAAAATGATTGTATAGATATCTGATTAGCTCAGGCCCAGTGGTCGGTCGAACTAGAACTGGAAGATATTTTGAGCAATTTCTTACAGGAGTCACCACTGCAGCCTCTCTCCCTATTATTCAAAGAATTACTCCAACAAACCTCCATGTATAGTGAATGAGAAGAGCTTCATATTTCATGACAGAATGTCAGGTGTGATGAAGGATGTAAAATGTTACACTAGGAAAAAATAAATTAACAATCAAAATTTTAGCATTATTTTAATTCCCTAAGTATTTCTTCCAATAACAAACCTCTAAAAAAGTGGACTTGTGAACTCTTTTAGAGCAAATTTTGCAGTTTTTTTACAAGATAGGCAGTTTATTTGCCCAAATATATGTCTACTGTCATTTAAGACTCCTGTCATAATAAAATAGATCTGATTTTTTTTTTTCCATATTTTTCTATCACATACAAGGGTCATAGCTTATTTATTAAAGCATGTTCTCTTACTTACTGTTTTGTGGATCATTTAGAAGTAATGTATAGTTTTCTAGGACCTTTCAGACAGATGAAGGGGAACATTCTGCTTTCATGTAAACTTTGACAATATTTTCAGGTATTTTGCCACAGACGTTCTTTCTTTTGAAAGCAAATAAACACAAAAAGTGATTTTTTTTTTTTTAATATGAACTTGATTAGAGTTCTCATTACTTTCAGAATAGAGGTTTTATAAAAACTCCCCAAACATAGAGCAAAATAAATTTTTAATGTGCATTGCTGAAATACTATGAAGAAGCAAAATTAACCTCCATTTTCAGGGACAAGGAATTTAATCAAGGAAGATTCTCTATTATAGTTCTTATTTTCAAAATACAATTACTGAAATCTACTTAGGTAACCTATAAATTTGATTTTTCTTAACCTCTTTTGGACACTGTAGAACACATGTTTTTTGTCAAGCCTTCCAACCACTTTAGCTGTAGTGAAACTATTGTACAAATAGTCCCCCAAACTAAGGATGACTTTCAAGTGATTATTTTCTAGGTGAGACAGTTTAATATGCAATAAAAAATACAAACTGCAACTTATAGAAAAAGGAAAATGCTATGAAAAGTTACTTGGAAATCTTTTAGTCAACTATAGATAGAGTCTGCCTACTCCTTACAGTGCAGAATAAAAAAATTCTGCCTTTCTTTCTTCCCAGTTTGGCCAAGTAGAAACTTATCTGATTGTAATTTCAGCCAAAGAGAAAGATAAAGGTATTGCCTTCATCCTTTCTGTAGTAAAATCCTAGGGAGAAAAAAAAAAAAAAAAACCACCAAAAACCCCAAAGTAGAAAAGTAGTTTATAGGAGAATTTATGTCCTTTCCTATTCAGGGCAGCCAGTCAGGAATGTTGAAATACTTTTTGAAAGAGAGTGAACTCATTTTTAGCTATGCCAAGATAAGGGTTGATGCAAAGAATTTCACCTTACTCTGGGTGATGCCTGATGTTGCAATCAACTCCCTGAAGATGATGTCTGAGATGATTTTCAGTAATTTCAGTCAGTTTTTAGTTAGTTTTCAGCAGGTAAGAGAATAAAAACACCTTAGCCTTTTCTCTTTCTATCCCTCTACTTGGCAGAATTTCAAACTAAGTCTTTAGATTTGTGACCATTTCTTCCTGACTGTGCCAAGAATACTTTTTGCCATCTGATATTTTGACAGTAATGATGCCAGTGACCACACTTTGGATAGAAATTAAGTATTGGCACTGTATTTTGTAATCTTCACAGAAGCATTTGATTTGATTGACTCTAGAATGCTGATTAGGGGAGATAAGACTATGATGCTCTTGAGGATAAGTCATTTAACTCAGATTCATGACTATTTAACAAGAAGAGTGCTCAAATTTCTTGTACAAGGCAAGGAATCTAGCTTGGCTGAAATGGACTGTGATGTCCGCCAAGACTCAGTCTTCAGACCATGTTTATTGAATTTATTTGTCAATGATTTATTCTTGATTGTATTAAAACTATTTTACAACTATATAGATGATGCAATGTTACAACATCGTTCTAATTCATCAGCCATGGTAGGGAAAGGTTCAGATAATTTATGGAGGAAACTTTTTAAAAAGAAAGCTTTTTCTAATGAACAAGAAAACAGCTAGCTATTAATTTCCAAACAAATCCCAAACATTTCTGTAGTCCTTACTCAGGGAAAAAGAAAAAAAGCCCTCCACTGAAACACATACTTAAGTTATGACTTAAGGGCTGGATCAACATAGTCTAGATAGTCTTGGGCAAATTTGTGTTGAAATGCTGTTCATTAGAAGCAGGTATCATTTTAAAGGGTAAGAACTCCACTGAATATATTGTACTGAATCAATAAATGAAGCAAGAAACAAAAAATCTGCAGTGTGCTATTGTCAGATGAAAGGTTGTTTAAATTTAGAAGTAAGGAACCCGGACTGTAATATCAATAAAAAGCTATGTAGATTTGTTCTATATTAATGCTATGGATAGATAAAATCCAATTTGCCTTTAGGTAAATTTTCAGATTTATAACTTGACAGAATATAAGAACACATCACTGCAGCTTTTATGTGAATAAGTCAACTTACTTCCTCCTCAGTAAATCTGGAACTATGCAAATGTATTTTATGTTTGGAAAGGCCTCTGGTTATATGAAAACAATGTTGTTGTTTCTTTTAGATTTTAATTTAATATTCTAAGCCTTGGAGGGAGAAATCATCATAGACTCATTTACCCTACAGTCATTGTGACAATATGGGAGGGTACATTTAATGCCTTAGCAGTAAGCATTTTGAACAGGCAGCCAAAGGTGATAAGAACTGAAATAATCCTTGGTAAAATTCAAATGCAGCTTAATTGAATATTTCTCAAGGTATAAGTGAGAATAAATTATGTAATGATGTGGTAGGAATTATTTGATTTTATACTTCCTTCTGCTTAGAAATGCCACAGATGCTTCAGTATTGGTAGGGTAAGTCTCTTGCTGTGAAAGTTCTTTGAAACGGAATACGAAGCATTGTATATTAATGTGATTTTATTATCTGCTGTTCTGATATTTTTATTAATGAAAATATAAAAGTATTTAAGTCTTCAAAGCAGGTGTGGTTTAGACTTTAATTTCACCTTAATTTCATATTAGAAATATAGACTTTAATTTCATATTGTCATCTGATGTATTTACAATTTTTAAGCCTTTCTATTTCAATATAGATATTTTAAAAATCAAAGAGTTTTTATATGCAGTGAATGGATCATACACGAGAGTAGATGACAGAAGATATAACTTCTTCAAGGCAAAAGTCTCTTGCAAAATTATGTTGCAGGTTTTGTGTTTGGAGATTTTTACATTTTTTGACTCATGGAGAGATCCCACAGGATAACCATTTATGCCATGAAAACATGGTTATGCTTAGCTTCATGTTTTAAAAAGTCAATAAAATACCCCAAGTCTTGGATGCATTCATTACTGATATCTAAACCCAGTGTAAGTACTCCAAATGTTAGAATGTGCTAACTAAAAAGGAAGCAATATCTTTTGGTTTTGAAAAACATTGGAGTCCTGAGCACTCATCTCATAAAACTGTAGCTTCAGTGAGAACAAATAAAAGACTTTTAGCTCCATTTTAAGGACAGACCTTGATACATGACATGAAATAATGTAACTGTAAATGCTGAAAATATGTTTCCATACACACAAAACTAAGAAATGCATATTTTCTTTGTACATGTTAATCTATTGCAGTCAAGACAGCTCGCAGGACGTCTCTCATGGATAATTTTCAGGGTCACCCTGCTGTTTGTTTCACTTTCCTTTCTGTGTCTTCACTTCTCTTCACCTGGATTTGTGTTCCTTCTCCTGCCATAATTATGCTAGTAAAACCAAGAAAACATTCCTTTTACTTAAATAACTTATTCAAGTCAAGGAGCTACTACAATAGAAGAATTCTTCTGCCACTCTACACTAAAATAGCTGAATCCACTTTAGGGAAAGTGTTACCAGCATTGCTCTTTACATGTACCTACCCTGTACTCATAAGTAAGTAAGTTCTTTGTGTTGAAAATGGAAAAAACAATAAGTCTAGACTGGTTTCAAACTCAGGACTCATTCTCAAGAAAAGAATGAGTTCTCAAAGTGTTGATAGTGACTAGTGAGGAAGGAAAATCCTAGTAGTCAGGAAGGTTCCTGTATTTAGCTCCTTTAAAATAGAATAGAGAGAAAGAGAAGGCTTAACTTCATGAAGCTCACGATCATCAATGACCTCAGGGGCAGAGACAGAGGTGGCCTGTATTACCTTATGCCTGATAATTCAGTTGCCTTAGTCAAGCTCTAAATATACAGACTGAACATGACAAGGGTCACTTAGAACTAAGTTATTCCTTTTTAATTACCAGCTATATTGACAATTCCTGTGGGAGCTCAAAATTAGGAATTCTGAGAAATGCATGTTGTCAAAACTCTGCTCTTAACCCTTACATTTTCTGATTGGCAAACAATGATACTATAAGGCTTATAATCTGAAAACAGTAGCATCAAATACGGGTGTTCAAATTTACCTTCTGTGATACCTTTTCTTCCTGCAGCATGGCAAAAAAGGAATCAACCATGTGTTTGTTACTTTTTTTTTTCCTTAATCTAAGAATGATATGGTTTGTTTTAGTTTCTTTAAATAATTGTTGACAATCTTTGCCAGGTATTTTGAAGATCTTCTGAAAGAATCAGTTTTTGAGTGATAACCAAAAAAATTAAGGTACAGAGCGTTTAACCATTCCATGATTTGGAAACTATCACTACTGAAGGTGAGCAGGAACAGAAAAAGTCCATCTTAAACTTCAGACTATTTTTTTTTCTTATGAATTTGTATGTCAAAGCCCTCTTGCATATGCTGAACTCTTTTTAATGCCAGTTAAATTTTTAGGTGTTCAGGAGATCAGGCTACTGGAGCTGTGATATTTTTAAAGGATTTTTCCCAAAAGAGTGATCTAACAAAAAAAGAGCAGAGGTGAAAATGTCACAAGCAGGTCAGTTATAGATCTGTTTCCACACCTCTCAGGCAAACTAATTTTTCTCTTCATTTTATACCTTAATTTATGTTTTGTGTAATGAATCACTGGGATAACCCTAACATTTGCATTCCATGACTTTTGAATGTTTAAAATAGAAACCTTGTTGAATTGACAAATGGTTTGTATTAATATAAAATTAGATTTAGGACAATCATTTAATCTATAAATGACATCTGGTATTTACAGCTTTAGAATCTGATGAAGATAGATGCACTACCTTACATGTTTATAATATTTTGTAAATTTGCAAATGCATATTTAAATTGATTGTGTCCCTCTCCCATCCTTCAAATGTCACCAGCCCTCTAAGGACGTAGTCTAAAGCTCACTTTCATTAATGGAAAGACTTAGAGGCTAAACCTATAGCCTAAAATTAAATAAAGCCTATGAACATTCCTGAACTCTGGAATACTACTCTTTCTATTGTTAAAGTATTAGCGTGTTCCTCAGCATGACTTTGGTCTCTGCCAGCTAGCTTTCAGCTGACTAATTCCTGGATATATTTCAGGAGCTAAAGTAAGCCAGAGTAAATCTCTAACAGACACTTTGAGAGCAGCCACTATGTCCTTGTAGGTGAGAGTTTAGCAGTATGGGTTTGGGGCTGGTTTCAGTTGGCCTTGGTGTCTCCTCATGAATAAACATGATGAAGTCTAAACTTGAGGGGTGTTGGATCTTCACATATTCTCAGCCTTGCACTTTGTAGACTTGCTTGCACAGGGCTGCGTTTAGTACAACTAATCAGTAGGGTTTTTTGGATTTCTTGTTTTGATCATTAAAAAAAAAAAATCATGGGACTATCCCTAATTAATTCCTAAGAATTCCTAATTAAGACAAAACAGAATTCCACCCAATCCATCCAAGAATAATAACTATTTGGAGCAGGAAGGGTAAGATGCTGACTTAGAAGAATCAACAACTGGGGAACTGGTAGTCTCCAGATCATCAGTGTTCTGTGAGTTAGTGTGATGGTGTCTGGGATCTCAGTGTGAGGTTGAGGACAGGTGCCAGATGCTGTTAGAGAGAGAGGGTCAAGTGGGATCAAACCTTTTAAATTTGAAGTGCTTCTTTTGAGTACCCAGAAGACTGGAATCCAATCCCCTTGGCTTGGAAGAACAGGATATTCAAAGGAAAGTACTTAAAAAAACCCTTGGAACAATTCCACTTCTTTATGTCATATTTCTTTTTCTGACACAACTATCAAATGTTTTTTATTTGTTCAGAAACTTTTTTTGAATTTTAAAGAACAACATTTTAGGCAACAAAAAAAGTAAGAGTCATATGGATGCTGTCTCTGTACATATTTGCGTGAATGTATTTTAACAGGACAGTACAGAAAAACACATACTCTGCAGTAAAGTTGCATTTATTAAGTATTTCTAGCGTATCAGTGTCTATTTCTTCTCTTGATGTCAAGTATGTCTAGATGGTGAAGCAAGGAAGCGTTTGTGAGGTTTTTTTAGAAGTTAATGTAATTTACTTTAATGTCAGAATTTATTCTCTGTAAGTTGAAACTCAATTTGGACCCTTAAGATTGTTTCACGTGAATGCAGAATACAATTATTTCTTATATTGTCCTTCCTATGCATGCTATGCACATGAACATACAAATCTCCACAACAAACTGTATTTTTATTATAAATTTTCTCAAAACAGAGAGAAATCTGGAGGCTGCAAGTTTGGAACAAACTACAGTTATGATCGAAAGTGGGTACCCCCAAGGTACCTATTTGTGTAACTCTTAGTGTATACTCTCACATAGTAATGAGAATTTTCTTTGGCTATATTCTGGGGAAAAAAAAACCTCAACCAAAAAAAAAAAAAAAACCTAAGTATGTTTAATTGATCTTTGCTGGGGTGAGGAATAGTCTCGATATATGAGAGTCAACAGAGTGCCTGAGACATCCTTACTAGAATGAGAAAGGACATATCATTCCTTCTCTTGTGCTCATAATTTCAGTGGCCAGCATGCTTGTGCATGTATTCCTCAAGTGCCAAAAATAGTTTTCAGCTCTCCAATAAGACAACGACTGGAAGAGCAAGTTCAATGCCAATCTGCAGAGCCAGAAAGAGTGTGCATTAGGGAAAGGAAATGTGTGTTTTATCTTGCCTATGATGCTGTTTCTCTGTGCAGTTCTCCAGCAGTTTTGTAATGTTTATGAATAGCCTTGGCTTCTAAAATCATGGTGTCTCCAGACACTGCTGCTTAGCTACTTTGCCAAGATAAAATAAGTCAGAGGAATATTAATGTTAAGACCTGGAATACTTAGGAAACTTCTTCGGGTTGGTCAATCTTTTCTTTTTTCTTTTTTCTTTTTTTTCCAGTAGTTCAAACTTTACTTCTATTACCCCCATCAAAGAAATCTAGGGAAAAAGTTTTCTAGCTTGAGAAAAATAAAAGTTTGATGCACCGTAGAAGAACAACTATTGCCTATGCGAGTGAACAATCTCTGTAATGCATAAGAAATGTTACAGGCATTATTTTTTTTCTTTTCATCGTTTTAGTTCAATGGCTCTATTGAACTTCTGGTTTAGCTTTACATCTCACTTTTTGCCAATTTTTTTTTTTTTAATTATTTTCTCTTTTTCTTGTATCAACTTGTCCAATTGGAATTCTGCAGGTAGAATCTGCCTGTTGAACTTTCACTCACATAGCTTTGAAAATGGTTGAAAATAGACTAAAAAACTATCTGGGTAAAACATAGCCATTAAATTAATACTCATTAAAGGCTATTATGTACAGATGTGTATATCTGGAAGCTGTGTGCAGTGATCTTTTGGGTTTACTTTCCTGATACCTCTGATCCTGCCTATGTAAAAGTCTTCTTCATAGTTATCATCTGATGTGAGTAAGAATGAAGTTCCTTGAGTAGAAGAATATCAGTTTCATGCAGCATAGTTGAGAAACCAGTTGTCTCATTTAAATAATACCTCATAATACCTTCCTTCGCTGAGGAAGCAAGTGGGAAACAAAGTCTGTAAGTTACAAGCCAGACACCATTTTATGAATGATACATCAAAACTGTAAGGAAATGTAATTTATTTGGAGTAATTTTGCCATGGTTAATAGATTTTCTGTTGTCTATACAATTCTGAAAAAAAAAAAAAAAATAGCAACTCAGAGACACAAAATATTTCCATATCACTATTGATAAAAGAAATCTTGAAAAGGAAATGTAAACAGTTGTCAAAGACCAAAAAATACACCTGAAATCATCGCTTTAAATATCACTAACAATCAGTTAATAATATCTGAAATAAATTTGTATAAAGCAAAGCAACAGAGAAGTGAATCAAAATGTAACTAATACAGCCCAAAATTGTAAAATTGTTTTAAGAAGGGCCCCTCTCATTACAGTTAAATGTGATTTTTCAGATAGAGGCATTGTAATATGACTCTGTGTGCTGTTCTGTGTGTACAATAAAGCAAGCAAAATTAATCCCTTCCCCTGATGACCTCTAGAAATGAAAACCCATTACAGTAATAATATTTGTACTTAGACCTTGATGTTTTTGTTCTGAATCTGAATGCCATGAAATGATTGTATACAGTGGCTGATGAGGACACATGTACAGATAAATACATAAATAATCCTCTTTATATAGGTGCAAGGTGACTTTTTAGATTTGGTATGAAAACTAGTTGAAGCCTAATAAAATTGGTAATCATTTTCTTCACTGCTAAGGCCTGAATCTTATTATGTCGAAAGATCCATTAGGAATGTTTCTCTTTTTAACCTGGAATGTATGTAATTACATCTTGTGCACAATTTTCCTGTTTGTAAAACTTGAATTAAACATTGAAATTTCTGCCTAGGTTACTGATTTTGGTGGTTGCCAAGGTATGCGAAGTATCAAATACTATAATACATCTTTGTTACCAGTCTGCGGTTTGGTTAGCAAACCCCACTTAAAGGGTAAAAGATCTTTTAAAAAACAACATTATTTACTTTGGAACAGGAATCAATACTCCATATGATATGGTAATGAAACACAGACTTTGTAACACGTCAGTGGACACTGAGAAAGTGTGTGTGGTGAGAGGAGTGGGTGCATTTGTGTGCGTGTTGGAGGGACTGCAATAGTATTAACAACCTGTACAAGAGGTTTCTGACATTTGGTAAACATATGAGCAAGACACAGAGCACAATAGGAAGTATAGTTCAGAAACAATGTACATACATTACTATGGAATGCCATTAAATACATGTTAGTTTTCTTCTGTCGGCATTTGTATTTTCACAGGATGTAGCAGCAAAGCATTAGCTTTGTGGAAAACTATTTCACTTTAAAAAATTGTGTATCCTTCTGATACAGGCCATATATCCAGGGTTTTCTACAAGCAGTATGGCTTTCTATTTGTCTAAGTGGTAATAAATTCCCATTGATCAAGGCTTAGTGGAAATTAGAACACCCTCCATGTGCCTTGACCGGGGATACTGCTCCCAGCAGACTCTCTCTTGCGTTAAAAGCCCGCTGGAATGTTTCAGAACAGTTGTTGTTGCTGCATATTACTTCACAATGTCAATACCAGAAGGCTTATTGATTTGAATCACTTTCTTTAAATAAAAGAAATGATCTAGTATTTGAAAATAGTAAAAATGATCACCGAGTGTAAAAATAACACTACCTCATTTCTATTTCTTAGACTGTCCATCATCTCAGGAATGCCTTAAATTATTGCACATCGTAATTTTTTTTTAATTGTATAGTGTTTTTTGCACTTTCAATAGATTGATTGCAGAGGCTTATATTTGTAGCCTTTTCCTAAAGAATAAAACTTGAGTTCATCAATTACATTTTATTTTAGACTAAGATTAGAGGAATTTCTTTTAACTGTGTATAGATGTTTTGAAGTGGGTAGATATAATAAATATAAAAATACATGCAAGACTTATCAGTCTTTCAGACCTGTACTTCTTAGTGTTGGTCAAGCAGGACAGGCAGAGAAGGTGTGGAGAGGTCTCATTTTAACAGTGATTTCCATATGACTGTCAGCAGATTGCCACAAAGTGAGAGAGGTTATGAAAGTTATGAAAGCAAAAAGGATGGATATTAAATGAGAGACAACGTATGCTATGCTAGTACCTGTACTCATGAAACACTTTATAATTAGTAAATGTTTGAATCAGCTGCTTAAATCTGTGTTATAAAGAACAAGACATCAAGATTCATCTATATGAAATAAAAATTGCCAAAACAGAGGAAGTAATCTGATTTTGGGAGCTGTTAATTTTTTTTTTTTCCTCAAGTGGGACTCAGCCACATATCGAAGTATGCTGTACATGAGGGTGGGTCTTTCATCTATATAGTAGTAGCTTATTGTCTAAACATATTTTCAGTGTTTTCATTGTTTCCTGCCCCTTCTTTTGGGTTCCATTTTCTTTTGTCTGATCCTTCAGGATCCGTCTTCGTACTTCCTCATCCCACCTAAAAGCTTTTCATATATGATCTATATATGACCCATCATCATTGGATGATGAATGATAATAGGATAATATATGTCCATATATGGCCCATCATCACTGGATGACAAAGCCTGTTGGTGGGATGAAGCTCTTTGAACAGGATGGAGAGATGTGACACTCTTCTCCCTGAGCATTTTTCTTTGGCATCCTTCTAGAGCTCTACCAAGCTGAGGATCTGTGATATTATCCTAGTACTGTTCTATTAAAATAATGCAGCTTTCTAGTCTAATTTAAAATGTGGGTTTTTTCAAGAACATCACTCAAGCACAGCCTGTTAAATGAACACTTGTATTCAAATAACTCACTGATTATGCAGAAACAACTCTGACTGTTATAGTACACATTCAATGCAGAAAATTGTTCTGTTAGTTGGACTGCTTTTCTCATCACAATCAAACATACATCCGCTTACAACTAAAAGTCCAAGGGCCTGATTTACTAAAAATTAGTGATCCATCAGATTGATGGGCAATCTGCAGTCTTGGTGCCTTGAAATTTCTTGCATCAGTCACCAGATCATGATTTACTAATAGGGTTTCAGGGCTTGCAAAATAGTACAACTCTAACCACATATTAATATTTAATCTGGCATTTTAAGTGCACCTAACAAAAGACCCCAGAGCTGCTGACAGGACCCTAAATTGTGAATTTCTTAAAAAGGAATTGAGTATTTCCATAGTGGTTTCATGTGGAAATCTGAAATAAAAATAAATACAGGAGTTAAGCCCTGCTCATGAACTTACAAGCTGCTGGCTATATTTTCTTGACAAACTGTTGTAGTTTGGTTTTACATACTCAAGCTTCATTAACATATGACAAAGCCTCTTTCTACAGTTGACAAACCTTTCTTTGGCAGTTTCACTGTCCGTAGCTCTTGATGGCAAAGAAATTTTGAAATCTATATTGTGTGCAATTAAACAGTCTGTTCTTTAAATACTTAATCCGCTTGACAACTCTAGGAAGGTGCTAAATGAGGATAAAAATAATGTATAAATCACAAAGACCTCTTTATTACCATGAAATTTAGTAATTGAATCTACATAGACAGTAAATTGGGCCCTCTGTGTTTTGTATAGCATTTTTAAGTAGCAAAGATAGGCAAGAAGCTGAATATTGGTAGTGTCTCTACCGCTTCATGGCTTAAAAAGAGCAATGGAGTGAGTTAATAAATAACTTCTCCTGCTACTGTCAGATGAATATTCTAATTTTACAAAATGTATGTAGTGCATGTTTTGAAAAGGGTTTATTTGTTTCTCCCATTTTCATATGCCATAATTTATGAAAGATGTTCCCAACACCACCTGTAATAACAGAATGTTTATTAGTGTGCAAATGAGGGTTATAAATGATCTTGCTTATCTATGGAACAAAACACAAAAGACAACTTATTAGCAAAAGACAAATTGCTCAGCAAGTTTCAATGAGCTTCTATGTTTGTTATGAAAAAATCTTTTATTTGCACAGATCAATGCTTTTATAATCCATTTAAAATAATATACTTGCCACTAGGTGGCTATTTCTGATCAGATCATTTTACCATTTTAATTACATTTTTAATATCCTGGCTGCATAAACAAAGATAAATTACAAGCCTTGCACAATCTGGCTGTTAACTCAGGCACAATCTGTAATAATATCAGCTTTTGTTTGTGCCTCCTCTAATTAGATTCTGAAATCTAGGCTTTATCAATCAATAATTTTAATTTCAGAATTGCCTTTTGATCTTACATTTCATGTTTGTTTGCAGAAAATGATCAGTAGGACAAAGCTGATAATTTATGCAGAAACAATCTCTCAGCAGAGTTACAAGCACATTCCTAGCCATCAACACAACCCGGCAGACTAAGCTTGACACAGGTCTAATTAGCATGCAGATATGTGTCACCTCATTGGCAATTCAAATTGCTTTTTTATAATGTACCTCAAATTGTGCTACTCAAACATTGTATTTGATTTCCAGAGCCCCCTGGGCATCCCATAATATCTCCCTTCATCCTGGGTGAGAAGCATTTATTGAACAATCTGCTTCGACTCTGGCTATCTTTATGAAAGCACCCAAATGTTGTAACTGTGGGACCAGCTTTTCCTCCTCATCAGACAGCAACTTGTTCTTCTGCGGAGCAGCGAGTGCCACATACGTAGGTTTAGTGATGATATGTTACCTTGCGAGCTCCTGCTCCCACGGTGGCTGCTCTATAGATGGCTTCGTTCCTGTGCCACTCATTTAAAAAGGGGGAGGATGTCTACAGAGCACACATTAATATGCGGCACATAACCACGTCTCTGAATGCCAGCCTTCCATTCTTCATTAAACAAAATGGCTGGATTGCAGTGATTGTTTTCCCCTCCACGCGCGCGCGCGCACAGACACACACACCATGCACACAGGCACATACCCACACATCCCCCACACGCACTCTGTCTTTCTCTCTTCCTCTCCCTCACACACATGCACACACTTTCCCCCATGCACACACACAAACACACACAACATTCCCTGCCGTAGCATGTCATTGTCAGTGCGGTGAGTTACATGCGAAAAGTTGTCTGCGGTATACATGACACGCGAGGAGATTCCTGCCAACGTCAGGGCCCTTTTTGCCATGCAGCAACAAGTGGCAGAATCAATGGTGTACAGTTATTCAGCAATGTAATTCATTTCACTGGCTTTGGCTCCTAGCCAGATCCGCCATCTGTCTCTTGCTCTCCCTCTCTCTCTCTCGCCTGAATTTGTCCTACATTTTGTAATGTTACGTGCTTGCCATCCTTATTCTATGTCTGAGGTACAGCATGAGCCTCATCCCCGTTCCAGCGTGGAGTTCTCCGAGTTCGGTGGCACTTTGGATATTCCACTTCAGTGCCATGGGAAGAAAAGGGTAAGCAAAAAATAGAGGGATCACTGCAGAGAGAACGGTGCTCCTCTATCCGAAAGCCAAAGCCTCCGCATTTATTTAAAGCATTGATATGGATCTGTCTCACATGGGAACTTTTCTTGCTTCGTTAGAGTATCTTCGTTTTCTTTATTGGATGCTGGCACTGTACGCCACTGCACAGCTCTGTGGAATGCCTGCTGTTGGATGCTTGCAGATCCCTGCCACCAAGCAATCTCCTGCATTGGAAACCGGGTGACTACTCCAGGATCTTATGCGTGCTTGCTGTTTGAAGCTGCAGAAAAGTGAATAATCAATTAAGTATTGATTTCTTGTACGATTTGGTAAATTTCAAAGGGAAGACAAAGAGGATGGCTTAAGGAAAGCACTGCAGGGACTTGGCGTAAATTAGACAACTAACAGCAGTGCAGAATAAAATAACACCTCAACTGAATATTTCCTTGGAAGAATTAGCACTAGCTATTGGAAGACGATGGTGGATTTAATCAAGACGGCAGGCACGTTTGAGTTTTAACCGTGAACCTGAAAGAGGAGCTAATTATAACCACCTTTTTATATGGAGCTAATTTGACTGAATGGATGCAAATGTGCTTTATTTATGGATGAAGAAACAAGCCTTACAGCATTGACTTTGGGATCATCGCATATGCTAAGCTTTACAGCTTCTCTAAAAGTCAAGCCTACAGTACATTTTTATTTACTGAGAAGGTATTTATATGTAAGCAGAAGCTAGCTGTACAAAAGATTCATCAGAACAATGTACTGTGGCACTGAGGATCTAATTATAATTTTGCAGCATTTCATGTTTTCTCTAATTTGGTGCTTTTCAACCCTTGCTTGTGATGGGCTATTAATGGGACAATAAATGTATGATTTAAACTGTTGTGATTTTCACTGTGTAGTTTATTAATCGTACCATAGTTTTCTTAATGTGTTTCTGAATTATTCAGCAGTAATTTATAATGAAAGAAACAGAATTGGTGGAGTGGTTTTAAATTCATTTATAATCTTCTTACAGATCTGAATGCACAGGTTCTACCAGTAGATGAGCTTTATAATGTTGAAATTCTCAGATAAATGGGGCACTGACTTTACAATGGGCATAATATTGTATAATCAGTAAAAGGAAGATTGTTATGTTTTGGCTCTGTAGAGACTGGTCTTGGTTAGTTAACTCCTTCTCTGCTGATAGTGGTAAGGAAATGTACCTTATAGGACAAAATAGAGGAAGAATGTAATGTATTAGTATGATATTTTGCTAGTCTGAAATCTTAGCGCTTTTTTTCCCCCATTTATTTCCATTTCTGTTACTTTTCTTTTTCCTATTTGCTTCTCTGGTTTTTATCTTTTTTTTTTTCTCCTGTCTTGCAATCTACATTCCCTGAGCAACCACAGGAACCAAGTTACATTAAGCTTCAACACAAAGACATGTAAGAATAATGAATCCTCATTTGCATCGACATTTGTATTCAGATTTGCCAGGCTATAAACTTGGCAGATCAAGCGGAATATTAAGTAGAGGCTTCCATGGTAAATTTTGACTCTTGCAATTGTTGAGTCGTTTTTCCTATATTTTTATGTGTGTGTGTGTGTGCACATATGTGCATATATGCTCATGTGTGCATATCTGTAGTGCAGGTACAGTCTTACAACTACTTGATTTCTGAGAAGCATGTTGACCCTCTCTCTCTTTCAATATATGATGTCAATTTATGCAAAATGAAGCAGGAATGCACCAGTAGCAAGCATTTTAACTGAAGATACAGTGTAACATATGACTAAAGTATTAGCTCTCTTGTCTAGAGACCACATGAAAGAATTGTTTGAGCAAAGATATAGATATTATTGCAAAAGCAAATAGATCTTCTGCATCAGCTGGAAGATTGATTTCATTGCAAGTAAGAGTCCGAAACACAAACTGTGAAATAGCAATCAACCTACCTGCTATATAACATGAAACATTGTTCTATTTGTGATGGTGTTAATGTATGCATATATGTTCCCATTAAAAACTGGGGCCTTGATATACCTACCATCAAGTGCTCTCCACTTGGGTTTGGTTGGACTGTCTCTGGCTTTGCAGTAGTACGTGTGAGAGTAATGTTGACCCTTCCCTTCCAGGGCTGGACATTGAGTCTTTTCCTTTGCTGACATTTAGTTAAGAAGAAGTGATCCTAAATATACATTTCCCTAAGAAATCCTTCCTTGTTTCTCTGCATAAGCCTTTTTCACAACATATGATTGCAAAAGTGGAAGATTCACTTTATTATTCTTCCTTTTGACTTTGTGTTCTTGGAAGTAATTTACTGCTGAACTTTGGAAGCTTTATGGTAACGTGGTTTATATTATTTCAGAAGCAGTGAAAAAGTTTTCAGTCAACAAGTGTTAAAATGCTCCAGGTTTCATATTTGCATAGATTTTAAAGTAGTTGTCTCAAGACTCCAACTAAGTTTTGTGGAGAAGGTTTGAGAGTGGTGCTGAATTAGGAGATGAAGTAAATGATCGGGCATGCAGGAAATGCTTCCAGTTCCTCCTTGTTTCACATAGCCCCTCCCTAACCCATATATAAACATAAACATAACAAGGATAATACCAGTGTAGTCCATGGAATGTATTCTCATAATTGTCTCTAACAAGCTTCTGTGTTAAAGAGGCACTATGATAGCGAAACATCCTGGATTTTTTTCCAGTGTCTACTAAATAAGTTGAAGGACTTAATCTATGACTGGTCATTTAGCATAATCAATTGAAAAGCAAACACAATGCAAAAGCTAAACCTGTTGTCAACAATATTACACTGTATAATTATTTGCTATAATTTCTTCTAGGAAAGTTGTATTGCTGTGATATCACTCAATGGTTATTTCTTACTGGAAGCTTAGTTATCTGTTCCCATCACTGGTATGGATTTCATCTTGGGACTGATTTGTAAGCTTTCCGTGTCTTCAGGAATGTAGTTTGCTAAATAGTTTTTTGGTTTTTTTTTACTTACTGCGCATGTAGCAGCAGTTTAAACTGTTGCTGTATTATAGACAGGAAAATTTTTCCCTTTAATGTTTTTTGTTGTTGTTTCCTAGGTGCAAAAGGGTCAGAAATTATTTTTAAAAGATGCAAATAGGTAGATATGCAAACCAAGCAGGAGAAAAGATAACATTGAGATTGGGAAGTGGCTTTTATACTGGCTTCTAATAAATAGTAGGAGTTAAATCTTTCTTTCCAAGGTGAAACTTATGTGTTCTCCTTAATAGTTCCTTCGATGATACGTTGTTTGAGACATTATATCTATAATCTCTAATTGTGTGTGCTGCAGCAGTTTACAACTAATAATTTATTTGTGCAAAGGGTTTGTGCAAGATTTTCTAGTTTTTCTAAAGAGATTACTGGGAAAGTGTAATCCACTGAAATGTGTTATTTGCCCTACTTTGGCAAGTTCATCTTTTCCTTAATAAAAGAAATTTTATTTCAATACCAAGAGCTTTCACATGGCCAAGCTTTTAATTTAATCGCCAGGACTGAGTTAACTATTTTTGGTTTCAAGTAGTTCTTCGATTACTAAAGACAAAATTGTAATGATTATAAATATTGTTAGATAATGAATAAACTGAATGTGCACAAAATTCCCTCAGACCTGAGATCTCTTTCTGTGGTTTGGTACTTATTTCATTTTTATCAAATTACACTGCAATCCTGTAATTTGTGTTTGTATAGCTTCAGTATAGCTCCACTTCTGATCAGTATCATAACATAAATAACAGAAATGCATTGTTCTAGACAATAGGCAAGCTTTCCAGAGTGGTTGTTTATTTGCATAATCAACACTGTCTCATTTAGTTTAGTGGTTACTGCTTTTGGCAAAATTCTGTGGTCATTAATTGTGCCTTGAATTTCATTGGGAATTTTGCTTAATGAGAACTGATTTTGATTTAAGGTCAGCTCTCTGAAAAACCATACAGATCCACTCATCATTATTGACACAGTGAGTCATACAGTGAGCAACATGGAAATTACTTTACTCTGCACTGAATTTAGCCAACTTTAGGGCTGAATCCAACCCTTGGGTAACAAAACTCAGCAACCAAACACAGAAGAAAGGAAAATGTACTTTCTGAGTTTCAGGTTATTACAGTACAGAGGTGAGATGCAGGGGAAAGTTTTTGTGAAATGGAGAAGGGAATACTGGATGTGGCTAATACAAGAAAATGGAAAATTAAACAATATTTTTACTGTTACCCTGATGTCTGTCATTAAAGGAAAGAAGAAGCAGAACACAAATTCCAGTCATTGCACCTTGCAATGTATAACTACAAGTTTCTCCTGGATCCATAATTTATGTTGGAACATGTAATGAATCATGCCACATAGAAGTGGTCCTAGGTTGCAGAAGATAAATCTAATGACACATCAACTCTTACTAATTTAAGGCTGCCTGCTTCTGGTTTCAATAATACAAGTGGTAGTTTTTATGCAGAATACATTGGAAGCTAGATTTGGTCCTGTTCATAATACACCGTAGTTACTTGTACTATAGTATGAGACAGTCATAAACACTGAATAGGAGATGGAGTTTACATATTTGAAACATTCTGAGATGTGTTTGTGGCACTGTCTTCAGTATAAAGTTTGCTCATCCCATTCTAAGCATTTTCCTATTAATAGTTAACATGGAAGTGTATCATTGTAGTTTAGTGAATTCCTTTCAACAATACTGATGTTTTTTGCATAACGAATTCTCTATATGACAAATAAAATTTCCTCAAAAGCACTCTTCATTTTTTAAACCATTGTACTCCTCCTTATAAAATATAAATAAAATACTGAAAAGGAGAGGTTGAAAAGGGTACAGCTTATATTTCTCAAATTCATGTTAGTCTTCCTTGGTTTGACAAATGCATTTGTGTCCCAACAAGACAGCAAATTCACTGATGAAAATCCTTGCGGCCAGAATGACCCTGATGAATCTTGAATCCACAGTAAAAACATGGGGATGAACTGGTATCCCATCAACATTTTTCACAATTTTCTTGACAGGTAGCAAGTCTGATATACCAAAAAAATGAGAGAGGTGAAACTGTTGGTCAGAAATCTAAGTTTCGGGGGAAGACGATAAAGATGAAGAGCAGACCTATGCATATGTGGTTGCATCATAGATGGACTAGGAAATGCTAGCAGAAATGAAATTCTCCCATATGTCCACTTAGATACAATAGGTAGCAAAACATAATAATACAAAGATCTTTACAGTCCAAGGAAACGTGTTACACTGTTTAAGTAGTGGAGTTTTTTCAGGAAAAAAAAAAAAAGGCAAAATGCTTTCTAGAATCATCAGTTTAGTTTTTTTCTCTTTGTTTTCACAACTTCTTAAAATTTTGTATCTACTTTGTTTTACACTTTAAGCAATATTGTGTATGATCTTTAAACTGCTACTATCAAAATTGTTTTCTATTTCTTATACATACTACTTCAAGAGTGCTTATTCTCATACATAATGGCTACTACTATCTGGGTGACCTGTTAAAAGTGTTGTAGAGTTTCTCAGCAGGATTAAAGTCTTCAAAAAAATGTAGTAATCTTTTTTATTATTGACAAATCGTGGGAGAAGGTTATCTAATTCTCTTTAAAAATGGAGGATTGTGAAAAAAAAAAAAAAAAACCTTAGAATCCTATGAGGGTTTTTATTTAGTAGTCCACTAGTTTTGACTTACTTATGATTTCCAACTTTTGTTCAGTTATTTTTTTTTCCAAATTAACATAAGCTCTGGCATTCTTTATTACTTGCATTTTTTTTCCAATTTATACTTTAATCAAATTCTACATTAGAACACTTCCAGATGTCTCCTCTTGTGAAGCATCACGTATCTTAACCGTAAGTATTTAAGATATTCATAAGTATTTAAAATACTCATAAGTATTTAAGATATTCAGATCCTCTGATCTCAGCATCACATAGGTTTTACTCAGAATACCTTGTTATTTCTTCAAGATTCATGTTCTCTGTCATTACAAACAGAATACAAGGATGATGATTATCATCCTTCATTAAAGAAAAAATAAACTTTTTTTAAGCTAAATCCAAGATTTTTAGGCTGGCCATATATTTGGAATTCTTTTCAGGTTAGGGGTACTTGTTTCAAAGGGACATTCATAATTTCAGGCCTCTGTCTCAGCTGTCTAGTGAAAAATGACAGTCTCCAACCTTTAACTTATCTTTTGAAAATACTAACTTCAGTCAATTTTGGTGGATTTTAGACTGCTTGTCTTATTACTTTAAAAACCAAATCATCCTTCATGCTGAATTTTTCTAACACAAAAAAATAAAGAAAGAAAGGAAAAAAAAAGCTCACAACCTCAAATTGGCTTTAACATTCATTTTACAGTGACTATGAATTCACGCACAATTACACTGAAGATTTCAGGCTGTTACTATGGTAAGAAATGCAATGTAGAGTAAAAGAGTTCTTGTTTCTACCCCTGAAACAGCAATACTATTTCTGGACAGAGCTGGCTTGAACAGTGTTACAGTCAACAAAAAAAGGGAGGAGTTACTTTCACACAAAAGAAGAAAAAGTATTATCTTTTTATCATCAAATCATTTAGAAAAGAAACCACAGGTGAGAATCCTGAAAGCTTACATGAGCCAGAAAGGTCAAAAACCAATTTCTGACTTGTCGAAGACATCCTCCTGGTTCTTTGAAGTGTGACTTTTTTTTTTCTTTTTTCTTTTTTTTGTAGTTGTATTGTTGGTCAGTCAGGCAGCATATTAGAATGTCAGACTTTTGCATTTGACTTTTCTAAAGACTGTGTTAGATTATTATTTCCACTTTTATTTAGTTTAAGACTTGATCTGTGAAGGTCTGTTTCACTTGTATTTGGTGATAATTATATAGTCTTGTCATCACATTTGCCAAACAGAGTGATTGTCTTTCAGCCCTATGATTTGAAACTTCCAAACATGCCTAACTTTATAGATCTTCGAAACCTTATATAAAAATTGGAGTTTTCTATTAAGCTCTTTAGTTACAGAAAAAAATACATAATAACATTCTAGGATGAGGATCAGCTTTTGAACATATGACTGTTTACTGCGACATGACCTTAATAATATACTTACTAAAACTGTTGATAATTGCTAAGTCAAATATTTCTAAACAGTATATTTAGTCAAAGATCAAAAAGAATTACTTTTTATATTTTTTCTCAAAGAATTTGTCTCCCAAAACAGGTAACATATTTAACATTGTAAGGGAAATGGAGAGAGAAAATATTTGGATATAAAATGTTTTCCCTACTTGAATATAAATATATATTTAATGAACACAAGCTAGAACACAAAAAAATTTCACTTTAACATGAGTAAAAATCTCTTTACCGTAAGGGTGAGGGAGCACTGGCACAGGCTGCCCAGGGAGGTTGTGGAATCTTCTTCTCTGGAGGCTTTCAAAACCCACCTGGATATGTTCCTGTGCAACTTAATCAAGATGAACCTACTTTAGCAGGGGGATCAGACTAGATGATCTCTAGAGGTCTCTTCCAAACCTTCTGTGTTTCTGTGACTCTGTGATCTTTTAAATATATCCAATTTTGACTTGAAGCAGAAATATGCCATTCATGAACGGGTGAAAATATCTAAATCCAGCTCCTAGGTCCAACTTTCTTTATATGAGGCATTCAGAGATCTGTCCTTATTTAGAATTCTTTTTTTCACTAAATGAACCCTTGTAGATAAAGCTTTTCATATTCTCATATAAAGTTTAGGATAAGTTAGCATGTTGTTACTTTCTTAGAAATGATTGCACCATATATTGCATAGAAGTTGCTGTGGTGTTGACTGCAAATGACTTATTGAAATTTGAAGGCAAAACATACATGTAATCAGAGGAAAAAAAATAATGAAAAGAAAACAGAAACCTACTGGATTTCAACTGAAGGTTTGCAAATCACTGTGTGAAATACTAACCTTTCATCCCATTCAACAGATCCTATTATGTGACAGTATGAATCTTCTAATCAAGCTGCTTAAAACCCTCAGGCCATGGCTTGACAATTCAGTAAATCTTGCTTCAGAGCTCCTGCTGTAATACTGGAGGCATCACATACCACAGCTATGTGATGCAAAACACTCATCTGGTCAGCTGGATCAATCTTATGCTTGTACTGGTGACTTTTTGCTTGGTCAGACATCATTTTTGCTCCAACAGCAGCTATAAAACTCTTACAAAGAAGAAAGCAGATATAAATGCCATATTGAATGTTCTGTCCAGTTCAGCAGTAATGCAACAACACATACACATTTGAAAAAATTCAAATTAGTACCTTATACTACAAAAGTCTAGTATAAGTGGCGGTGAAACTGCAGCCTGCAAAAAAAAATTATTTCCTCCATGAGAGTGTTGCTGATTTTGAGTGTTACTAGAACCACTGGGAAGTCATATACTGAACACCGACAAAATTTAAGACTTTGTTCTACAAGTACACATAGGCACCTAGTGGAGTTTACTAAAAGGTTGTTTAAAAGTTCTACCTTATAATGTTCAGTAATAGTAATTTCAGTAAAAGTATGTCACGTGATATCCTAAAAGTCCTCTTCTCCAGTACCATATTGTATGTAAAAGTGTGGGTGATATTTTTTTAATATTTTTTCAGTTGCTTGTAAATGTTGACCAGAAAGTTGGAAGGGGTGACATTCTCCTACAGTACATTCTTTAGCTGCCAAAGCTTTCATGATAATCATCAAAATTTATAACAATAGTTGTCCCTGACTGTGCTTAATGGTAAAATAAGATGGAAAGAACATTTTCAAGAACAAATTGTTAATTTGTGTGCAAACTACTTGTGCTGAATTTGTTGAAAAACTTCTTTCCTTACACCCACACCAGTGCTGTTCCAAAATATTCCAGTTTCAGCATACTTAATTGTTCCTGGCACAGCTTGAAGAAGAAAAAGATTTTGAGATTTCAAAGATACTTGTGTACAGTATAATAGTTGTCTAAAGTATAACTGAACTGTGTTAGCATCCAGTGTAATAACACGCTTGATACTGTTATGCCTTAAATACAATTGTACTCTCTTTTGTAGAATACAAAAAGATTAATAGATGACCTAACAGTTATTAGTAGTCCAAATGATAAGGCTACTTCTTGCTTAGTTGCATTCATTTAGTTCAAATATGTTATGACATCCAATAATTTTATACTTGGAACTCAGAAGGATCCACTTTCAAATTTTAAAGAAACTATTTCCACAAATGACTGTAAAAATACTTTTGCAGTGGAAAGTATTAATCAAAATGGGAAGATATTCAAAGGCAAATTGGATGCATGTTCACAAAGTTACAATTTTTCAAACAAGTTAGGTAAAAGGAGATTGGAAAGAGAAACTGAGAATATAACAAAATAAGATTGAAATATCTAGATAGACTAAGTATATTGAAGCAGTTTTGTGAAAGTCTAGGGAGAAAATTTAATTATGCTTACTTCTGTTTTTGATGATGATGGTAGGAAGAGAAGGAGAGTGATTAAGGCATTATTGTAAAACTAAGTAACTTGAATCATTTCCTAACACCTTAATAGGAAAAAAGTAGCTGTAAATACTTGTTTTCTGGCCATAATCAGTAACATCACAGTTCTTGCAATACAGACTCAAAAGAGCTGTAATCTCTCAAAAACTCTTACCTAAGTAATATTGGATTTATTAGTTGGAAAAAGGAACTTATTTATATATATATATATATATATATATCTATATATATATATAGAGAGAGATGTATATTTTGGATCTCATTATCTTTTTTTTTTTTTTTAGATTGCTTTTGTGTCTGGGATTTCAATGCATCTGCATTATCACCATACGTGACACTACTTCTACCCTCAAGTTTCATCTTACTGCTGTTTGAATGTCCTTGACCTTCAGCTGGAAGTTCATCTGTCTCGTTGCAGAGGCTTCCAGTAAGCAGCTATGGCAATATTCTTCCTGACTTTTACAAATGTACATCGGATAAAAGCTTTGCATCTGTCTGGTGCCTGTACAGTAATGAAGAACACCAATCTTTCTGTTTTGGAGAGGCTGCCTACAAGTATGAATTCTTTCCACCATCCACTGAAGATATGGAAATAATGTGGTCAAAATCACCCTGTATGTGAAACTGCCAAGCTTTTGACTGTTTCTGCTGAAGAGCCAGAACATGGGCTGGTATCTTTCAACTTTTCTGGAATCATTTGACATATAGTTCCTGGCTTCTGAGCTAAGTGTCATGCCATCTTACAGTAACAGCTATCAGATAATCCTGCTTAAATACAGTCTTAACTATAATCTAGATGTAGTTTAATAAACTTAATAGATATGACCATTGTCCTGCTTTTCTGTAACTAATGCTATGTTTCTTTTTTATGCACCAATGTGATAAATTTTTTGACAAATTTTGCTTCAGTTTGACTATTTAAAGAAAGGGGAGAGAATGTCTCTGTCTGTCTCTGTGCATATAAATATAACAAGATAGATTTTCAAAGTGGTAGTGTAAAATGTACAAATAAAGACTTCAGAGATTTGCCTTAGACCCAACAGTATGTCCCATTGAAAGATAATTACTTAGCTGAATTTGTCTCAAAGATATTTTGGCAGCATTTAGTTTTTATTTTCTGTCCATTATAGACATTAAAATAAGTATAAAGATTTCTTTCCCCCTAAACTACTAAATTAAAACATTTGTTATCAGTTTCTCTCAGTTCACTGCTCTTTCAGAGAATCATAAAGTAACCAACTATGTGAACAAGCAAAAAGTCTGATAAATATTTGTTTTGGCTTCTTTTCAATCAGAACTTCAAAGAGATGTTGTGTCGGAAGGGATTTTAAGAGGTCATCTCATCTATCTCCCTACTCTGTAAGAAATTAGTTATACACAGACTGTTACTGACAGACATTTGTCTAAGATTCTTTAAAAACAACCATTGCAGGGCCTCCCTCAACCTCACTGAGCAATCCATTTCAATACTACTCTTTTAATCAGAGAGTTTTACATAATATTTGGATCAAATATTTTTCTGATGCAATGATTACTTCTTTCACCAAGGAATATGAAGGAAAATTGATCATTTTCATAATAATCATTTATTTATTTGACTACATTTACCATTACTGTTTTGTTTATCTCAGCTGTTTGTTTCTGTTGTTGATTTCCTCATTGACTATATATATATAACAGTGGTCTTACTGGTATAGAGTTTGACTTTGTAATGTTTAATAAGTACGAATCTTTGCCAATTAATCTGATATCACATCATATGCGTGTATATGTGCATATATATATTGAGAAAGAAACTAAAGCTTTTGAGTGAACAATCTGTAATAAATGTAAATGTTTAGGTAATATATTGCACAATTTCAGAAATTATGAAACATAAGGAATTTATATTTGTATAATGGAAACCTTTGAATTTCCACTTGCTGTATATATATGATACTACAGTGTCTACAAAAGTGGTACAAAATAATGAATAAACTAAGAAGACAAAATTCAATTTAAATCTAGAAATATCTCCTATGGCTTTATGATGGTCAGCTTCAGGCTAATTATTTAATAGTAAAACTTTGTCTTTATGTGTAAGAAGCAAAAACATGCAAGAGTACACACAGTTCTGATCTTCTAAAACAGAAACAGAAAAATGCCATTAAAACCATTTACTTCAGTTTAGTTCGGATTTTTAACCAATGAACTTTGTATAGGTTAATTTTTTTTTTTTCTGACAACCATCATGAAAATGAGTTATAATGAAAAGAAGTGTCATATTAAAAAAAGAAAAAAAAAGAAAGACTTTAAAGTTCTGAAACTTTTTATCCGACCTATGTTATCCACAGGCATTCTTAAAGAGATTTCCAAAAGAGGAAATATACCCTTCTAGTTCCAAACACAAATCTAGAGATTTGTCACATGTTAAAAATAGAATTCTATGTCTTAATAAATGAAAAAGTTGTAAGATTTCAACATTGGTATTACTCTTTACTTATCATTTGTATAGGACTACCATCCATAAAGATACTGAGCTACAGCTTCACCCTCTGTAAAACAGAGTACATTGTTATTACATGGAAGAGTCTGTAATGAGATGATGCCATTGTAATACGATCATAAACGAAACCTGCCCACAAGTTGTTTTTAAGGATGCATCCACATTTTCATTTTAGTTCATTTGTTTTCTGGACTGTAACTACTACAAATGTCTTTACTATAAAAATACCTGAGCTGCATTTCATATACATTTTAATAGGTGCATCCATGTTTCCTACTGCTTGTACTTTTGCTGTGTGAGGTGGTTAATAAAGCAATAAGAGAAAAATAGAAACAACCTGAATTCTAGAAGGCAGATTGCAAAGATCAATGGCTGAGATATGGATCTAAGTGTAGTGTGTCAATTGGTGATGACAAAGGACCATATTAAAACATTCTTCTTTAGACACATTGTTTTAAAAGAAAGCATTTTGCCCTGCAGGGAGCTCTGTGTTGAGTACATAATCGGCTGCATGACTGAATCACAGTCAATGCCTCAACCATGATGCTACCCATTCAAAACCTGTCTACACTGTACACAGGAGACCAATGCCTATCTTCCATCATGGAGTACTCAGAAGGGTGAGTAATAGTGAAGGTCTCAGGGCTGAGATGGCAATTAAAACCTTTACACTTTGGATCACATCCTGATATCCTTTCAGACGAACTGGTATGTAAAAATGAACTTAACTGCAAGAAGCCTAACTATAACCAGTTGTTGGAATAGAAAAAAAATTAGGTTGACTGTGATTCCTAAAGAAAAGAGATGTAAAAATGTTGGCACATTTTAGAGTTATTTTACTAGCCTGACTGAAACATATAAATAATTGTTTGGGAAGCTGTACTTCTTGCAAACTGGAAAGGAACATGTCCATTTCAATGTATTGGCTGGAAGCCTTTTTAAAGGATCTGAAGCAAGTATGTGTGAATACTTAGAATATCTGTTTCTGATTACCAGAGAGCTTCCATCACAATTTTCTCAAGCTTTGTACACATTTATTAAAACTGAAAAAAATTCTAGTACATAATCTTAAATACAATGAGGCAAAATACAGCTATGACTTGCTAGATTTTAATCATGTTTTAAATAGCAAATATTTAAATGAGTTTTAAAAAAAATCTCATATTGTAAAACTAAGATTAAAAATTTAAAGAACCTAACATGTCTACAGTCTTCTAAAATATTTATGGTATCTAGTAAAAAAACAGAGTACATTTGAAATTGTACATCAGTTTTCATGCAGAAATGCTTTATTTTGTCTAAGTCACACCCTGAGCATAATTTTATTTTAACGTAGTATTTTAAGTTAATTATACTGTATCTAGGAAACACCCTGGATTTTATTATAAAGCTGAATATGCCAAAGATTTGCGTGCTTCCACTGTCAGCAGTTAGTATCACAGTCGGAAAGTCCAACTTCTGGCAAAACAGGATAAAACAAGAATTTTTATAGACATATAGAAAATATACAGATATTCATGAGTCAGTGGAATTAGTCAAAAAAAGCATGTTTTCATTTCAGAGGAAGAAACCTCTGAGTATTACTAAGTCTTAAATGGGTCCATCATTTTTTTTTGTTGTAACTAGTTTTATGACATCCTCTTCCTACTCCTCTACTACCTAACCTTATCATGGAATTCTCAAGGGTTCTTTTTGATCTGGAAAACTCATCTGAGACAACAAAGTGTTTAGGGGTCCACTTTCAGCTCAAAGAAAAAGAATTTCTTTCAGAAGAAGAAATAAAACAGTTTAAACCACAATAAGAGCTGTTACAGAACAAGCACAATGTTAGAAGTTATAGCTTTGTTAACCAGAATATGGTGTCTGAGGCCTATCTTCTCTAACTGCTGCTTAAGATATTCACCAGTGAGACACTTTTCAATGAAATAGGAAATAAGATGATTAAAACTTTAATATGCTCTGAAAATTTAAGACTGATATTTCTGTTTCCCTGACAAACCTGGTGCACAGTTGAGCCTTAGTGTGACTAAGCGCCATAAGGATCTGATTCTTAAATTACTTTTTGTGTTCTCATTCATAGATTTTTCAATGTAGAAGGCTGATAGAAAAGTAAATGGATCTATAAATATAATCAGCAATTATAAGAATTAGAGGTCCAGAACTATATTTCTTAGGTAAAGTTATGTTTTACATAACTTACATAACCTGATTAAAAAAAAAAAAAATCACATTGTTTGTACTTACTAGTCTTCGATTGATTTCCCTTTTTGCATGTACATACAATATATGTATGATAATCTTTGCTGGAATTTGCTTAGCATAGATTTGGTGAATACCAAGAACAGGAAATGTATGACTTTGGTGTGTAAGTAATTATTGCAGTGAAAATTCCTGATTTTTCAAAAAATAAATGGTGCATAAAAACACATGAAGGCTCAGTTAATATGTCTGAATTTATTCAAGCACATGGCCCAGCTCAACCAATGGAACTAGTTTTTTATTCAGCAGAGACCTCTTAAATTCATTGCCTCACTGCACAGTAAATCTGTTCTTTTAGCAGGTTTTTTCTTTTAACAGGTATTCAATTAAGGGGGGGACAGGTGTCCTCATATATCTTTAAAGTGAAGTGTATGTTCTTTAAAACATTTCAGTTATCTTTAAATTCCATCATATATTACTTAAAGATTTGTATCTTAACAAGGTTTATGATTTCCTAGTGTAACATGACTATATTTTCAAGCATATAGATGATGCGGGGAGCACACCTGTACTAGGAAGTCTCTTTCTCATCATACTCTCAATGTTATATGTTTTAACCAGTGAAGAAATATGACCTTTTCTATTTGTAATTCTCAGCTTCCACTTTTCTATTAACTGATATATGAGCTTCAACTTAATGTAAATAAATAAATAAAAATAATGAACTTGTAGTTTAGAAACTTAGGATAAGTGGCAAATAAAACATTTTAAATGTAGAAGCACTACATTACTGGTCTTCACTGTTAGAGGAATTTCATAGCCTAAATGTTAAAAAGGATATGGGTGCATATGGGGTGACAGAACACAAACAGACTCGTAATGTTTACCGGATAAATTTTTAACTTTTGAGACTTACGATGATGAAATTCATTGCTGTAGAGAAGCAGGAAAAAAACCCTCTTTCATCAAGTGTACCCCATAGAAGCCTAACTTTAATTAAATTCTCTACAATTTAGTGTTCATAGAAATCCAATAATTGAAATATTAGATGATTCTGAAATGTAAACCTTATTTCTAATGCAGGCATTAAAATGTTGTTATAAACAACCATTCTACTCTTAATTGAATTTTCAAAAATCTCCATTATTTAAAAAATAATAAATGTACTAATGGAGTTTGATAAGATTACTGTAACTGAACACTGCTATAAGCTCCAAATACTAGGAACACTGCATATACTGCAGATGAATTAGCTGTTCTTAAATTAAGGAATATTACAGTCAGTAATGGTATGACATTCTTTTTTATGGCCATGACTTGGGTTATAATGTGACAGAAAAAAAATGTAATGTTTCCAAAATGACAGTTTTTAGATTTGTGTTGCCTGAGGTAGTTCAGCTGAACAATAAACTATAATTTGATTGATGGAAAATTGAAGTGGTTCATCTAACTTGCCAGGCTGTCTTACCCAAGGCTTTGGTTTTGCATGTATGATGATGTATCACAGTTTTAGAGATAATGTTGTTTGTATTATACATGAGATTTTTTTACACATAAAAATGAAGACTTCATTACTCAATAAAGATCAAAATATGCTATGGATTAGCAAGGAATCAGGTTTGTTTCAGAATGGATTACTACATCAAAATGTGCTCTCTTTGTGAAACTAAATGATAAATAACATATAGGACCAGATTGTCTTCATTTTTATGAGCAAATCAGCCACATCACCACTTATTATTGACTTAAGGGAAGGGTGACATCTCCACCCAAGAGAAACAATCAAAAAGTGCTAGCTTTTATCCAGAATTAATTCTGTGAAATAACAGCCTGGTCAACAGAAATCTTTTGAAAAAGCAGTGACATTTTAATAGATGCATTAATGTATGCTTAAAAAGGAAAAAAAAAGATAAAATAATAAAGATGCTATTAAATACATATTGGTGCTTATTCAGTTTGGAGATTTAAAATTACTGATGCAGTCTGTGTACAGCAACAGCTTCAGAAAAATTAGTGAATAGTTTTTTAACCTCTACAGGGACAATTTTTAATTGCTCAAACTGTTTAGTCTCCAGACATTTTTCCTTTACCTTTTTTGCATCAAGAAGGGTATTTGTCCTCTGCATTTCTATCACTAAACCTGTAAGACCAGACATCTCTAGAAAGATAAACACAAGGCATGGCATTTGGCTTCAGCTACTAAAGGAAGCAAGAGTTGAGGAAAGTATCATGTAGCTAGGAGTGTGATTATAATATCTCAGTTTGATTCCCTTTTTTTCTTTCATTTTCATTCAAAAGGAAAAGCCAGCTGTTGAGCCACTTTGAACAAGAATTTTAGTGCTCTTTCTCTTCCTCCTTAAGTACATGAAATAGCTGATACTAGCATTCCAACTGAAACTGTAACACTTGAACTTGAACAAACAGGAATATTACATCTCTCTGCTATTTATTACCCAGTTAAACACTAAACAAGACTATGATCAAACACAAACTGTGCTAATCCAGTCTTCTAGAAGATTTAATTGGCGTGTTACACTTTTTTTTTTTTTTTTTTTTTTTACAAAATATGCTGAATTACAGATGTCTAAGTGTTGGGGCTTAATCGACAGATACAGCTTCTTATTATTACACAGAAATGCAGGAGAATTGTATTTCAGACTATCCTTGAAGTAGCAGAAGATCTGTCTGTAATGAGATTTCCAAAATTACTGTAGGGAATTCTCTACAGTGGAAGTGCTTTCTTCTTGGGTCATTACATTACTATAAGTCTTAATTTTCCAGACATTTTGCTCCTTCTCCCTCTGTCATGCTTTTTATCAGAGTACAAATCTGCAGATGCCATTGTCCTTTCAAAACTGCAGTTTAAAACCAAACCATGCATTCAAGGAGATGAGCAGAGACAATGCATCAACAGTAGCATTGACTTTTATCTGTTAAAACAGAACAAAACAAAACAAAACAAAACAAAATGAAACAAAACCAACAAGTGAAAAAACCCAGAAGAAAGGTCAAAAGACAGCTGTTTTGTAATTTGCAATGTAAACCAAAGACTAAGTGAGAAGCTTCTGCAATATGAAAACTGCTTTTATTTGAGATATATGAAGAGAAACGTAATTATGGAAGAAAAGTAAGGATCAGATGGAAGCTAGGACTGGAGAAGATGTTTTGGATATTCTATTCAAACTTTTATATGGCATATCATGTAATTCCTTCTATAACATTATTGAGCTCTGTCTGAAAATCATTTAGAGAGATTTTTACTGCAAGTTTGTTTAGGAGGCCATCAAAGTCTTACTGCTTGGTAGAGCAGTGAGTTCCAGAAAAATGTGGTTACTGACAACTTATTTCCAGATCTTCAGGTGGGATTAACCAATATAATGTTTTATCTGAATTTGCTCTTCTTTTATCCTAGTATTAATGGTGGTTTATCATTAGAAATAACTATTTTGGGAAATCGTCTGAGGAAAACAACTGAAGAAGGGTTGGTAGGAGGAGTATTAGTTGTTGACAATGGAATCATCACTATTTTGGAGACGTGAAAAGTCAAATTTATAAACTAAAGGGTCAGATAAAGCAACAGGAAGCTATTCATAATTGCATCTTGGTAATGGCTCTAGTTCCTGTTACCCTCATTCAAAGATTAAATAAAATTAAAAGAGGTATATTGAAAGAAGTAAAAGCAGAGAAAAACAGTAAGGATGATCCACTTTCTCTGAGAGCAACAGAAAGAGGGAAGAGAGTTAAAATGAAAGGCTATATTGGTCCAAGTAATAGAAGCATGCCTTTGAGAAAAAAAATGAAGTTCTGAACTGGTTGGTCACAGAAAACCTTGAACAGTTTGCTAGATGGAGCAGTGAGACGAAAAAACAACATCCTTTTAAGACACTCCTGACATTTCTTGGCAAACAGTAGCTCAGCTTGACTTTAAAATGCTCTCCTCTTTGTTATAATATTTTTGCCCATTATTTATAAGCCACTGATAATACAGGTTTTGAGGTGATTATGCATACATAATTCTGATTTTTGGAAAATCATAGACTCATAGAATCATAGAATGGTGGGGGTTGGAAGAGACCTTTAGAGATCACCTCTTAAACTGACTGATTACTGTCAGATTCAACACTTTTGACTTGGAGAAGCTTCAAGTCTCAAGTTTTGAGCTTAGATCGACTCAAATGACTTTGCTACTCAATTCCCAAATCAAAATACATCCTCTAGAAATGCCAGACCTTACCTAGTGTCCTACTTTTGCAGGTTTTCCCTTAAATTTAAATTGAATCAACTTTTTAATTAACTCCATGTTAATTAATTACTTAAAGTTATTTTATCCAAAAGTATTTCTGAGGGAATCTTGATTAAGAAAAAAGTCAGCTAAACACATCTAGGAATACAAAGTTCCTTTGGCTATTAGTTGCATTTGTTCTCCAATGTATATCCTGAGAATTAAAATTTTTCAGTGTTATAACTGTTGAGAACAGTGTTTCTCTCTGTTAATTTACAGATAACTCTATCCATAGACATATCTGATTCCCTGAGTACAGAGAAGACTTTTATTATTAACTACCCCAATGGAATTTCACCAGGCTTACAAAAACTGACTTTGAGACTGGAAGATTCCCTTTAACATATGCCTATTCCTTCTGTTTTTTCTTATGTTTTGTCATATGCAGTGTTTTTTTGTAATTTTTACCCTTTTTGACTGTATTTGTGAACAAGTCCAGACCTATCTTTCATACTTGTTTTCCTCTCCAGGGACCTTACCAACAAAGTTCCTTTTCTCCCCTAACATCTCTGACACTAGGTCAGAATTCTCTACTTTGTTTTACAGGTTCCCAACATAGAATCATAGAATGGTAGAAGTTGGAAGGGACCTCTAAAGATCATCTAGTTCAAGTCCCCTGCTCAACCAGGTCCACCTAGGTCGGGTCATTCAGGAAGTCATCCAGGCAGGTTTTGAAAACCTCCAGAGAAGGAAACTCCACAACCTCCCTGGGTAGCGTGTGCCAGGGCTCCTTCACCCTCACTAGAAAGTTTTTACTTGTGTATAAGTGGAACTTTTTGTGTTCCAGATTATGTCCATTACCCCTTGTCCTGTCACTGGACAATACAGGAAAAAGTGTTGCCCCATCGTCTTGACACACACTTTTTAAGCACTTTTAAGAATTAATGAGGTTCCCCCACAGTCTCTTCCTCTTCAGACTGAATGGTACCAGGTCCCGCAGCCTTGCCTCATATGAAAGATGTTCCAGTCCCCCGATCATCTTGGTGGCCCTCTGCTAGACTCTCTCCAGCAGTTCCCTGTCTCTCTTGAGCTGAGGAGCCCATAAATGGACGCAGTACGCCAGATGATGCCTCAGCAGGACAGAGGAGAGGGGGAGCAGAACTTCCCTTGACCTTCTGACCACACTCTTCTTGATGCATCCCAGGATGTCATTGGCCTTCTTGGCCACAAGGGCACATTGCTGGCTCATGGTTAGTTCATTATCAATCAGGACTTCCAGGTCTCTCTCTGCAGAGCTGCTCTCCAGCAGTTCGTCCCCCAGCCTGTACTGGTGCATGGGGTTGTTCCTCCCCAGATGCAGGACTCTGCACTTGTCCTTGTTGAACCTCATGAGGTTCCTCTCTGCCCAACTCTCAAGTCGGTCTAGATCCCACTGAATGGCAGCACAGCCTTCTGGCGAACCAGCCAGTCCTCCCAGTTTGTTCTCATCAGGGAACTTGCTGAGGGTACACTCCCCTCATCCAGGTAATTGATGAAGATGTTGAATAAAACTGGCCATTTTTTTTTTTTTTACGTTAAATTGTGCTAAAAAAATTTTAATTGGTCTATGAGAGTCATTAAACAGCCATGGTACCTAAATGCCTCAGTAACATGTAGATAGTTTGAGATAGGAAGTAACCAAAATTTTCGAATACAGAATACCAAGACAAATTAATAAATTATTTACCCAAGGTCATATCGGAAGATTGTATAGAAGTTTATTTACTGCATCTCCAGCCCCATGTTTTAATCAGAATACCTCATTGCCTGCAAAGTAAAATATAGTAATATTATGGGACTGTTAATATGGCAATAGGAAAAGAAGACCCTCAGTATACAGTATCCTGTCAAACTTTGTGACAGTTCACCCTTCACTTTTTCCTGGTAGTTATTGTCAGCCATCTGTATGCTGATTTGTTTAAAACATTTTTTAGAATATGCAACCGACCATCTGATCTTTAATGTATACATCAAAATTCTTTGGACTCTTTGAACATTAGAGAAAAGCAACCATTTGTGACTTTTTAATTGATGTCAGTTGGCTGTATCATTGTTACTACATGACACATGTTACAAGGAACGTTTCTACTGACGGTAGATGCATATAATATCACTTTAAATTTTTTGCAAGTAGCCAGTATCTAATCAGTTTTGCATAGCACATCATTAACAACATCACATAGTGTGACAGTATATTGTGCTTAAATATGAAGTACTGACTCCTAACCGAAAATATATTATTTTTAGGTTGGAAAGCAGTTTCTGTGTCATAATGTGTGTTACAGAGCCAAAATGACTCTGTGATCTGTCATAGAATTGCAAGCTCACAAGTTTTAAGAGGTATCTTTTACCTTTATTCAAATTACCAATACATTGCAAAGAGTTTCTCTCTCATTTATTTATCTCTCATTTAATCCTCTTAATCACGTATGAGTGCTAACAGGCTATAATCAAGAAGACAATATAGAAAAAGATTTTTGGTTTAAAGATTTTTTTCAAGTACCAAATTTCTGTGACTTCATTTTAGTTGATTGAACAACATAAAAAGTTATAGTAGCTCCTATTTATACCTCTAAATTTCATATTTTTTCAGGAGATACAGCTATAATTCATAAAATTTTTACTTTTCTCTTTCCTCAGTGAGAATATGTGCTCTCCTACTCCTATTAATTTGAAGAATAATAATAGATTTCTTGATTTTAAGATCAGGTGAGTCTGTTTATCCTCAGGGAAGAATAAGACATGATGTGAAGTCCTGGATTCACTGAAAGCACTAACAGTAACTTCTGTAGATCTGGATCTCTCCCATTGTTCTGTATATAAAATTTTGTCTTAAATATGTAGCAGGTTCCTGAATACATTTCAGGCTTTAAAACTGCTCAACCAACTCACTCTCTGGTACTAGAGGATTTTGAACCAAGGCACATGCTTGCAACCATTGGTAAAGTCTTTATGAAATACAGTAAATATTCAGATTGAAAATTCCACCCACTCAACAGAAGGGATAGATTTAAAATCTTCTTATAAATTAAATCACAACTGCTATAATTTTTTGTATAACATAAAAGGACACATAGACATGTAGACTTAAAACTCCTAGCCATAAAAAACTTTTAAACCAAAATCAATTTTTATAAAACTTAACTATAAACATATCTCTAAGTTTACAGGATTGTAATTATAAATTCTACATTTTAAAGAAAACAGCATGAATGTAACATACCTCTCTATCCACTTTTAAAAACATAGGTTCAATCTATTTTAAACAAAAACTTGGGAGCATGGAAATACTAAGGGATATATGAACTGATTTTCTGAAAGAAATAAAATTACCCTTTTTTAAAAAATGAATCTCTGAAAGGTAATATCCAGATAGCGTTTGTAAAAGTAGCATTGATCCTCATGACACCTCACAGTTGTAATGGAGACTCTTTAATGTGATTTTCTGTGGATGTAAATCATCGAATCATAGAATGGTAGATATTGGAAGGGATCCTTCCAGATCATCCAGTCCAACCACCCTGCAGAAGCAGGTCCACCTAGATCAGATTGCACAGGAACACATGAAAACGGGTCTTGAAGACTTCCAGAGCCGAGATTTCACAACCTCCCTGGGCTGCCTGTTCCAGTGCTCTGTCACCCTCACAGTAAATAGTGTTTAAATGGAACTGTTTGTGTTCCAGCTTCATCCCATTACCCCTTATCCTATTGCTAGATACAACAAAACAAAGAGATGTCCTAACCTCCTTACATACACCATTTATATACTTGTAAATATTAATGAGATCCCCACAGTCTCTTTTTATCTAGACTAAACAGCCCCAGTTCCCACAGCTTTTCCCCATAAGGACGATGCTACAGTCCTCTGATCATCTCTTTCCAGAAGTTCTCTGTCCCTCTTGAGCTGGGGAGTCCAGAATTGGACACAGGACTCCAGATGAGGCATCATCAGGGCAGAGTAGAATGGGAGCAGAACCTCCCTCGAACTGCTGACTGTAATGGAAAAGGTCATGTTCGTTAATCAAATCATGAAAGAATAGTTGTACAAGGAACCGTTGTAAAAGTCTTGTAAAACTTGAACTGTAAAGTTTCTACAATGTGTACAGGTGCAGTTGGCTAAGGTGCTTATAGGAGGTACAGTAGGTTGCACATGAGCTGATAAGAGTCAAGAGAAGAGTTCATGAGCGGGCCACTTAGAGGAAGGCTACTGACTTCATCCCAGTGACCACCCTACGACCACCAGGAGGCAGAAGAAGACCCCTTAGTAACAAGACGGGCACATGCGCAGAGTACACCAGGGAGCGACACACCCAACCGATAAGGACTGTATAAAAGGACTGTGATATGGAGAGGGGGGTATTGCGGTCCGTTGGTGGAGCAGAGTCTCCCAGCCGCCCAGCGCTGTTTTGCCTATTGGCCACTTGCTTAATAAATTTGATCCATTAGTCACTTAAATTGGCTAGTGAACTTTATCACAGCAATCTATAACACTGACCATACTCTTCTTGATGCATCTCAGGATGCCATTGGCCGTCTTGACCATGAGGACACATTTCTGGCTCATGTTTAGTTCATTATCAACCAGGACTCCCAGGTCTCTCTGCAGAGCTGCTCTTTAGCAGGTCAGTCCCCAGCCTGTACTGGTGCATGGGGTTGTTCCTCCCCAGGTGCAGAATTCTGCAATTACCCTTCTTGAATCTCATGAGGTTCCGCTCTGCCCAACTCTCTAACTGGTCAAGATCCTTCTGAATGGAGGGACATTGTGCCCTCATCAAAGTCGTTGATGAAGATGTTGAACAAGACTGGCCCCAGAACTGACCCCTGTGGAACTCCACTGGCCACAGACCTCCAACTCAATTCTATATCGTTGTTCATCACTCTCTGACTTCTGTCATTCATCTAGTTCTTGATCCACTTCACTGTCCACTCATCCAAGCCACACTACCTGAGCTTTCTGATGAGGATGTCACAGGACACAGTGTCAAAAGCCTTGCTGAAGTCAAGCTAGATGACATCTGCTGCTCTCTCCTCATTTAGCCAGACAGTTATGCCCTCATAGAAGGCTATCAGGTTGATCAAACAGGATTTCCCCTTGGTGAAGCCATGTTGACTCCCCCTGATAACCATCTTATCCTTCATATGTTTAGTGACAACATTGTTGTTCCATCACCTTTCCGCATATGGAGGTTGACCAGCCTGTAGTTTCCTAGGCCATCCTCCTGCCCTTTTTGAAGACTGGAGTGACACTGGCCTTTCTCCCTTCCTCAGGCACCTCATCTGTCCGCCATGATTTTTTTTAAATGATGGAAAGCAGCTTAGCAACCACATCAGCCAGTTCCCTCAGCACTCTTGAATGTATCCCATCAGGTCCCATTGACTTATGAGTGTTAAGCTTAGCTAACAAGTCTTTAACCTCTTCCATCCAAGTCCTCTATTGTCAAGGCCAAGATGACAAGTGTCAAGATGACACTTCTTGAGTCTCCTTCTCTGGAGGTTTTCAAAACCCATCTGAACATGTTCCTGAATGACTTGATCTAGATGGATCTGTTTGAGCAGACTGGACTAAATGATCTTAAGAGGTCCTTTCCAACTTCTACCATTCTATGATTCTACAACACCTTTCAGCAAAAGCATATGGTATCTCTCAGGCTAACAGCTTGACTTCCATGCAAAGTTCCAGTAGTATCACTGTCCTCCCATCATTATCCACTGCCTCTAATGCTCTGCTCCCTTGTTTTAGTTCCAAGTGTGCTCTTGCTTAGCCTGGAAGAAATTGTTTTAAGGCCAAAACATGAAGGAAGATGGAGCACAGCCTATACCACTTTGGGTGGTTGGTTTGCGCATCACTTGTGAAGCATATTTAGGGTTAAATTAGCACTCCTAACCCATAAGCACAGAGTGAAAAATCAAAATGAGTCACTAGGCAAATATGTTTTGCCTATGTGACTGAAATGCCTTGCATAGGTTTCAAGTGTGGTGTGGGAAGCCAGAAGACACATCACTACCCAATGATTCTGTAAGGAATGAGAATGTTTATGTGAGACAATAAGGTCCAGCCTTAGGAATGTTCCCTGCATATGGCCTTGATTTCTTTCATCATTAACATTTCTATGTTACTCTCCTTAACCATCTTGATCCTTCTCTGCCACACTAAACATTACAAACAGATTCTTTGCAGTTTTGCCATCACTTCTCACTGGATGTACAAAGAGACCTAACTTAGTTCTTGGGGCAGTTCCCAAGGAAGGCCACTCTCTCCTCCGTGTTAGTTCTGGTAACAGTTAAGCTACAGAAATGGCTCCCATTTAAGTGCCAGTACCTTACTGCCAAGTGATAAAATCTAACTCTTCTAGGGAGAAGTAGTCTGCAGCTGTGCTATTAGTGTTATGTTGATCTGGTTAATGGTTGCCTCAGCTAGAGTGTGGCCTTATAACAAAGCAAAACAGCTCATACTTATAGATGATTTAAGACCTGTTTTTACTGAATGTATTCTTGGGCCATGTTAGAAATTTTATGTCTTCTAGCTTAATCTGGTACTGATAACTGATTGTCTGTAACTGTGTAGAATGAAAAAGACAACGTTTTAAGAATTCACATGTAGGAGGAAACGAACAGGGTCATAAAAGCCATCATTGTTAGTACAGTGATTGGTTGTACTGCTGCAGCAGCAGAATCTGGAAGGCCTGTGTAAATATTCAACTCTATCTTCATATATGATGTTTCTTACAGTTAAAAATAATGATTCCACAAGGTTAAAATAATTTTTATATCTCGTGATGCAACATTATTAATGGTAGTTCAAAAAGAAGAAAATAAAACTACTAGATAAGTTTATTTGTGACAGAAGAATGACAGCAGAAATCATCTCTTGAAAGAGCATTTGTTGTAGATTTCTCATAGAATTAAAAAATGGCTACAAATTGTTCTCACATATTAATCTTTTGTGAAGAGATCTAAAATGTGAGAAGATATTTGAATGTACATTTAATAAAAGCACTATAACTTTTGTAACATTGTGTTTGAAGGAGGCAGATATAAGACAACTGATTGAAATCGCAGTCCTATGCAAGAAGTTATGGATTCAGCAAACAAAAAAGTCCAGGAGAGAAGGAAATGACTTTATAATTGTAGTATACTCTTTGGAACGTTATGTAAGCCAAAGACTGTAACTTTGTCCTCATACAACACTCTTATTCAAGAAAAAAATAGAAGTATGTCTGTAGTTAATGGAGCATGGATTTTTTTTCAAGGAAATATTTATTATTTTCAGTCTCATTGCAGTCCATTTCAGACATGGACAATACATTGAATGGCTTTCATGAGCTGAGGCTTCTGAAAGACATTTATAATTTAGTGCTGAGTTAGATACAGGCATCACAAATACAGAGTTTACTCTGTACACCTCAGAAAGGTCAGTTATCAGAAAAATTCTCACTTCTGAAAAGCTTTGCAACAGCATCCTCTGGGGTTTGGGCCCCTCACTACAAGAAAGACATAGCTACTGGGATGTGTCCAAAGAACAGCAACAAAGCTGGTGAAGAGTCTAGAGAACAAGTCTTCTCGGGGACAGTTGAAAGAACCAGGCTGGGGTTGTTTAGGCTGGAGAAATGCAGACTGGGGGAGACTTTATTGCTTTCTATAACTACTTGAAAGGGGATTGTACCAAGGTGGGAGTCTGTCTCTTCTCCCAGGTCACAAGCAATAAGACAGGAGGAAACCACCTCAGGTTGTGCCAGGGGAGATTTTGACTGGATATTAGGAAAAAGCTCTTCACTGGAAGCGTGATCAAGCATTAGAACAATCTACCTAGGAAAGTGGTAGAGTCCTCATGGCTGGAGGTATTTTAAAAGGCAGGTAGGTGTGTCTCTTAGGGACATAGTTTAGTGATGGATGTGTCAGTGTTAGCTTAACAATTGGATTCAATGACCTTAAAGGTCTCTTCCAACATAAATGCTTCTCTGAATCTATGCTCTCTATCGCTTTTTGGGAAGCAGCATTGCTCGCAGCAAGAGAACCCTGATGACAGTGCACTGAACTTCTGAGGAGGGGGGCTGTAATTCTAAGAGCCACCAACTGTGTCCCAAGCAATGAGAATACTTTATTTTACCATCAGAATCCCACTTGCTATCACAGAGGCTTCTCTGAGTCGCTTATCTTCACTACTCAGAGTATAACCCTCATTTTTTTCTTATTTCTATCTGTCCTAATTGAAACTGAGGTCACACTGTCATTCCTAATCTGTGGTAGCTGCAGGCTGACTAAGATACTTGATACCTGTGAAGACAAGACATTAAGAATGAAAATAATTCATTGGAAAAGCAGGATACGTTGTTCTAATGTGGTGGGACTGTTAGCCTTAATTATCTATGTTTGGTTTAGGTGGTACCATGAGGAGGATTGGAAATTTCTGTTGTAAGTATCAATTGTTTAATGGTCATCTAACATTTAAAAGGTCTGAGAGTATTGTCAGTTTATTTACTTTGATAACATTTTTATCTTTGATGAGTATTCTCATTTTTTTGACATTGCTATAAAAACCACAATTCACTGTCCTGAATCCCTATTTCAAATAACCTTCCTACAGCAAAGCAAATAGCTGTAAATGGCACCACAAAACACCCATGAAAAGTAAAAAATGATTAAGACACTAGGTGTAGACCATAAGACATACTTACACAGTGCTTCCATTTCAGATGACTGCTATACTTTTGTAATTGCACCTCTGAAGAATCAAGACTTAACCAAAGCTTTACTGCTGAGTTCTACTCCAGCTTGTCTGGAGCACATCAGTGACAGAATTTGTCACAACTGTCCTCTAAACTCCCTTTATGGGTACAGCTTTAAGTGAGGAAATCATTCCCTCTAATGTGGTATTATTTTTGCTTTCCCTATAAAATTCATTATGAATTTTACCTCCATTTCATGCTGTGCCTGCATGAGTGGAGAAAATTCCTGTCCTTGCTAGAGCTTGCTGGTCTTAAATCTGTAGAATCTGTGCTTCCACTGTCTCTCTGGAAGCTGTATGATATAGATAATATTGTTGACCTGTCTAATGCTGTTAAATGGTCCCTCCTAGTCTGTTTACAGTTTTTCTGCCAAGCTGGGATCAGAACTATGACCTTTTGCCCCACCTCATATATCTAAGCCTTAACTTGTCAATCATACCAGATTTTCTACTTTTGCTGTGTTTCAGCAGGGTTATTATGGTGTGCTAAGGCCATAAACCCACTTACTCTCTTGTGGAAGTCCAGCACATATGGTACTACCTACTCCTCTGATGCCTCTAGCATTATTTTTTGCTTGTTCCTCTCAAGATCAAGGAGCTCTCTTACCCTCCTGCAAACAGGAGCATGTAAGGCATAAGCTCCATGGTCTCTTGACATGCAAACAGAGATTGCTATAGTTATTTCTCTTCTTATCCCTACTTTTGTCTTTGTAGGTCTCAACATGACTTTAGTTGTCCAAGTAGACTGTCACAAATCTTCCCCATATTCTTGTCCTCACATTGCTGGTAATGATATAGGAAGATCTAGAAACTTCAGTCCCAAAATCACCTCCAGAGTATTTTGAGGGTACTCAGAAAACATTTGTGTTTTGTTTGTACATTTTGTAATGAATTTTCTTTTTAACCCATCTCACAGAGATATTTCATCAGATGACTCACTAATTCAGTAGGTACTTAAAGATAAAATATTTTTGTTTGAAATACAGTAGAAATAATTCAACAAAAGAACACCTAATATCTGTAATAAAAAATAGATGAAATGGTAAACAGAAGAATATATGAATTGACAAAGAGGTCAAACAAAATTTCAGGTGATCACTTGTTTTATTTCTTACAGTGGACAGTACCAGAGGAAGCAGAGGATATTTTAAGACACTGTGATGTATAATAATTAAACTTTGCTCAAATAAACATTTTTTCTAGCCCCTATCATAATATTCCTTGAAGCAGGAATTTCTCACTTTTTTCTTTAAATCTTAATCTTTATTTTCTTATTATTGTTTTTAATAAATTTTACCTCAGCTGAAGAGGAAGCCTTGCTTGTAGCCTTGAAAGGTGAAAAGTTAATTAACAGCATCACAGAGAAATGTAAGGTAGAGGAACTCTGTCATGAAGGCCATATATCCTTCTTGGATATTGGAGTTATTTATTTTATATTTATTTATCTTCTAAACAGGTATTTAAAAATACATGATACACACTTTGCTAATATCTTGGAGAAAAGAAATACTGGAAAAATCTCACAAAATAGGGTTTTGTGTCATATATTATGCAAATATTTTATGCTTCTGAACAAACATACTATCCTACTCATTGTATCTTGTACAAACTTGGGAGAGTGCCTATTCTAAATATCAGCTATATTTACCTTTATTTCTGCTTTTTTTTTTCCTGCATTTTATTTACCTGCAGAGTCTTTTAAGGCATTGTTTTGTGCAGATGCTTAGGAAGAGTCATAACAATACTTTTAATCTTCTAATTATGTAGCTTACTTTCACATCTGGAAGTTTTACCATGCAATAATTGAAAGAAATTTTTAATTTGAAGAGAAAAGGATGATCTTATTTAGTATAAAATCAGACTGACATGGTAACATTTTGATTAATTATTTTTTTGTTAATTTTAAAAGACTTACCTTCCAAAGTAATTTAAGTTTTCTGTGTTGCAATTTAAGGTTTCTGTGTTTGTTGATATTGCTTTTTAATGTGACAACTGTGACATGCATTTCTACAACATATGGATTAATGTCATTTTTTTAAAAAATTACTTCACCTAGACAGGTGTTTCCTGTATATGTTTGACATGAAATTAAACATTGCTCCAGATGTTCTATTTGTAGCAAAGTCAGTTAGTTTTATTAGAACACTGAATCACAGATCAACAGCGTAATAGAAATGCAGTCTATGTGAAGTAGATATTTAGCAGAACTTCTTAATGTGGAAGAATCTATGTATGTGACTGAGGTACACAGTTTTGTAGGTGAAACCCATACACGTATTGATCTGGCATGCTACATTTACTGAATTTAGACTGGAAGTCAAGCTATTCGCCTACCTAAAACAATTTTCACACAGGATAGTTATTTTTGATAGGAGGATGTTGATAGTATATATTTTTCCAGAAGTTCATGGACATTTATATAATCTCACTAATCTAAGGTAGAGTTTAAAAACAATATGTCAGGAATTACAAAAAATTTCTTACCTTTCAGTGTGAGGAGTCCTGCACTGTTGTAATGCTTGGTACCTTTCAGTTCATCTAGAGTTGCATGCATTCACAAGTAATTGTCCTGCTTGTAGTGCATGCACTGAGGTCTTTTTTATGCAAATTTAAGTATTATTATATGCCTAACTATTCTTCCATTAATATTACCTATAGATTTCACATTAATTATTACATCAGATTTACTCATCATTAATAAATTAGATCTCTGTGTTCTGCCAAGAACTTCCTGGGCCTCATGAAACAGATGAAGAAAAATCTTGAATGTAGCCCTAGTGATTCCAGAGTAAATGTAAAAATATTCTTAATTTTTTACTTTGAAATATTAGTTTATGTATATAGACTAATAGCAACTTAAACCCCTGTGATGACTGATGTTTTTTGTTGGCCCGTCACCTCATTGTATAGAAGTTTGTTTTAATGAGTTTCTCTAATGAATATTTTATATTGATACTTGGATGAATGGCATATGGTAAATGCAAGGTAAATTACAGCTCTTTAAATAAATATTTTTCATAAATTATTTATTCTGTGATGCCTGTATTGGTTAGATGTCATGTCAGATGAAGACTGGAAATTATTTACTCTAATACTTATTTGAGAGTTGAAAAAGTAAAAGACTTTTAATTATTAACAAGCTTCCAATATAGTCATGTAATTTATAGGAAACTTCCATAAATTGTGTAAGATTACAATTTTGAGAGGACAGTTTTATTGGTGTCATGCAAAACAGAATAATCTCTTGTGTCTTTACAAGAAATGTTATTTATTCATACAAAAAAAATATTCTGCTGTTCCTGTTAAAACCTGCTTTGATGACTTTCTGGCTTCCAAAGGATTATGAGTTCTTGTCAACTGTCATTATTTCCATAAATTCCTGGTTCTTTTTGAATGATAACAAAAACTAAAAGTTAAAAATCAACAAAACCATACACAGTGGATTGAGCGTCCTTCGTGTACGTTGGCGTCCATGACTCTTATAAATGAAGCTGAAGAACATGGTTGTTTCAATACTTAGTAATGACCCAGTTCTAGATCCCCACTTAATTATTACTGCTGTTATTATTCTCACTGAAAATAGAGAAAACTGAGAGCATTTTAGCATCTTTCAGAACTGAAGCATTTTTTCTTTCAGATATGCCAATGCCTACTATACAAAAACAAATCACATCTGTGCAAGACAGTGGCTAGAGTGCAAGCACAGAAGTGCAACGGTGGCTAGATACCATAACCTCTAAACATTCCATTAGAGAAGAATGCAATATATTTGTGCTTATCTGAAGATAATTGGCTAAAAATGGGATCTTTTAACTCTATATATCACCTACTACGTCTACTTCTTGAATAATAGGAGTTAATTTTGTGACTAAGACATTTCATATGTTTTCTAGAATAAACAAACAGAGCAGAGTCCTCAAAAGAAATCACATCCATTTTCAAGAAATTTTTATACCTCTTTAATCTACATGTATAATTTAGGGAGTAACTCTGATGTGAAATGTTTTCTCACATCTATATATCTACAGTGGTCTGTTTTGCACACTGTTCATGAAGGTGGTTAAATGTCTGATCTAGTTCTAATACATCATTGCTTTTACAGAATCTTTAAGGAATAGTCTATGAAAATGTACATGGTGGATACTGATTATACAAATTGAGTGAAAGTGTTAAGGCACTTCTTGTCTTGTGGTAGCACAGTAGAGGTGAATGTCACACATTATTTTTTCAATTGAGTTGAGTCTTAGTTTAGTGGACAGTTCAAAATTGAACTGATTTATTATGTTTTACCATTTTTTTCAAGGAAAGCTAGTATTCATTTGTTAGGGAAACATCTGTTCCAAATGATGTTTTGAAGTGACTCAAGTAAACTTCCCAATAACTACATTTAGGGTAGTAGGGGTACTTCCTGTTACATTTGGACTCCTCAGGGCCATGTTGGATTATAAATCATTTAGGAAAAAAAAAAAAATTGAAGCATTTTATTTTAACCATATTTTAAATGTATTTATGCCAATATTCTTCTAGTGCTTGAGTTATGGTCCTGTGTAACATAGGAGGACTAATAATACAAAAGAATAACATTTTTTCTTGTCTACTTCAAAGCTTAGCTCTGCTCCAGAAAATAACAAATACAGCGAATGTTATTATCCAAATTCCCAACTAAGAAGAAATCAGAAGTGTGAAGTATCATTATTCAATAATTGGTTTATTTTGTATTTACACTAGCTCTGCAAAATCATAGTTGCAGAGAGTAAGCCATTCTTTCAGTTCAACACTAAAACATTTATCCAAAATAACAGTTCTCCTTTTTCAACAAATCAATACTAATCATAAAACAAGACAAACGAAAAAGCTCTTCTAGTATTTTCAGAACTTCCTTTACTTTGATCAGTAAAAACTAAGACAATAATGCATATTATATTTCCTCCAAATTGAAGATTTGCTCGTGCCTTAAAGAAAAATAATTAAAATTTGAAGATTATATTTAATAGCCATCAAAGATACCTGTAATGATATTGTTGTGAATATTTGCTTTATAAACTATTTAAAAAAATTGTATACTTCATATATTAAGGTTGTCAACAAATTCAGGCAGCCATTCATTTGGAAGTCACGTGTAAACTGTGTTTTCTCTTTTGTTTCTTTTTGTCTTTTCATAACTGTATCTGCTTTCCTGAAAAATGCTTACTTGTGTCTATGCCCAATCCCTTTCAAAAATTATATCTCATACTGGAAAATTCTACTTCAATGATTGACTCTAGTATTCTGTTATTACAGGCTGATTTTTACAATCTGATTTCCTACACTGTCTAGCTTTATCTTTTTGTAAATGTTGTTCTGTTTAAGTTTTTTATTTGTCGTCTCTTGGATTCTACTAAGTAAAGAATCTCATTCCAATAAGCACAAAAATCTCACGCATCAATGTGCATGTATAAACTAGTGACGAGTATGTGTAACAGGTCCCCCTCTGTGCTAGATCCACAGGAAATATATGTCTGTTATAGCCACAGCTACAGGAGATTGGTTTGTTTTCTCAAGCTGTAGTAGCTCATGCTGTTAGCTCTGGAGGTGCCTGGTGTAATCTACAGTGAGTTATCCAAGATGGTGTCTGTTACACAAATGCACAGATGCCCACACAACTGTACTCATAGTACATATCTGTTGCACTGTTCTGTAGCATAGACTGAAGGTTTCAGTAGACTTTAAGTGGAAAAGCAGTTATGGAGGAAATAGAATAAATTATTCTATACCTTATTCGCCCAGATAGAATGGATCTGCAGATAACATTCCCTTCTGACCTTCATTCTGGAGTATCTCTGTTCTTTCACTATCTGCATCACCATGATGACCAAGAACAGTTCAACATCCCAATATTTCTTAGCAATGAACTCTTTAGCCAGTTTGCCATCAAGCGAAAGCTTTGCAGTAAAGCTGGCAGCACAGCTGGAAACTATGCTATCTCCAGAGCCAAGTGTGCTGCTCAAACAGCTTTCTGTGCTGGTAAGCACTTGTAGTTTGCCACCAGGGACTCCTTAGTCTGTCAGACCTCGGCTGTCAGTAGTGTTGGGAAGCACTTTTCACCAGAGTCAAAAGACATTACAGAGAGAGTGCAGACATTGTTAAAAGGTATGATGGGACAAGAAAAGGGGTGGACGGTCGAAAAATGAATTTGCTCAAAGACGGGGAGAAGACTGGGATAGATGGGGCAGGGAGTTTAAGGGGGAATTTGGAACTGGCATGCATCTACCCCATTGTTATCTATGATTAATGACCTCTATGCTCTGGGGACTGGAAGGAGTCACACAACACAGCTAGTGGCCTTGAAGCACACCACATCCTACACCTAATCATTACACACATGCCTACGGGAAATAGATGTTAATGCTGATGAACTCAGAACAATGGCTTAGCATTGTAGCTAGAATTACAGGTTACTGACGTCTTAGTATATGTGCTTTTACTTACCAGGAATGAGACAGCATTCCTTGTACAGTCTGCTCTGTGTAGATCCTTCATTGAGTTAGAAGAATAATTAAGGCACATTGCAAAGGAGATGCCCTTGACTGACTAATACGCACTCTTGCCATGTGCTTTAGAGAAATATATGTGCATGCATGCACACACATTTGATTTTATAATGAGTATATAAAAGCTAGTATTTTGGTTTTTGGATTAGTGTGAATTAGTCAGAAAACACTCTGATATATTTTCACTTCTGTAAGCACAGCACTTTGTTCCATGAAATGCTGTAAACCTTTCAAGTGTTTCCTATAATCAGGATCTGCTCTATTTTGTTCACTAATACCCTCTGCAAAGAAAAGGTTATCTCATATTTAAAAAGCATAATATGCATGTAGGAAATGTTGCTTATGTCTAGAAGATGCAGATAAAGTAATATAATTTCTTATATTCTCATATGAGTGTCTAGGTATGACAACCTGTAAAGAAAATGAAGTCCAGATTTCAAAGACAAGCATAGCAGACTTTGAGGGGGAAAAAATTGAATCTGTTTACCAAAATGGTGGAAAGATTGATCAACAGAATTAGGAAACAGCTCTGAACAACAACTACATGAGATAATGCAGTTTCTATACTAATCTAAGAAATAATTTTCACATTTATGACAGTTAGCATTGAGACAAAAGACAAGGTTCAAATCAACATGTTGAACATGAAGGAAGCAAATTTTCATGTTGCTCTTCTTTGATACGTTTATAAAATATAGAGAAACACAACTATTCTCCCAACTCCAGCATTTTCTTTTTTCCCTGAGGGAATTTAATAAAAGACCGCACCCAAAGAGTCTTTCTACTGTCTGTAGTACAAAAGGATTAGTATTACATATTGACAAGTGTCTTATCACTCACTGAAAAATGCTGTTTCTACTGGATGTATGTATAAGATAAATATTTACCCATCTAATACAATACTTTCTTCCTTTCTAAGGGAGCTTTTGTGCCATCGGAGTGGAAAGAATCTGAACATTAGATAATTGCACTCAGCACTCTTAAATTATGCACTTTACTTTTAAAAGAATATAGAAATTGTTTTGAAAAATGCATTCAAGTTCAGCAGCAACCTTTTCACGCCCCCGGACAGTATTTTAAGAACTCATTTGTTTGAGGGGTTTTTAATCTGGAGACACTGAAAAGTTACACCTGCTGTGATGTCGTCAATCATGCCAGGAGGAAAAATAGTGGCATGATTTGTTATCTGTTATTTCCCTTACTGTGGTGACTGTCTCCCAGTGCTAGGTCTGTCCTTAAGGCCATCACTTATAGGGACCACTGTCTGTCAAAACCACAGCCAACTTTAAGGGCTGCCTTTGTTGGAGCAGACAAATGAGTATGACCTTTAACAATAAAATAGGCACCTACTGAGAGAGATGAAACAGCAACTGAAATTAAGAACACCATATGACCATTTCAAACACTCAGGAAAAGTTAGGAGTTGAACTATAACTTAATTATAAGAGTAAATGTGGCTAGATGTTGTCAATAATGAAACAGACATGGCCAGAAATATTGATTAGCAATGGGGACAAGAACTTATTTCATCCAGGAATCATGCTACATTTCATTAATTATGAATGGGATTGATAGGGTCCATAAAAATGCGGAAGAGATTAAATTATAGCATTTAAAGGTTTATTTTTTTTTAAGTAGGTTGTAGAAGTGTACAAATTATTTATGAATATTTTAGGCAAGCGAGGAAAAAAGATAAGAACACACTAAACCTTTGATTTACACTAATAGGTACTTCAAAAGGTCTTCATAAAAGAGTCTTTGCCTAGTTAGCGATTAGATGTAAGCTGGTCATTGATATTTTGTAGGGTTTCAAAGCGCAGTCTGAGAATTCCAGGCAATGTATTGTACAGACCACAGCACAGTTTGTGGTTTGAAAGGCTCTTGCAACCAACCTGGCAAGTGGTCAGTGGAGACCATATTTTACAGAGCAACACAAATCAATCTTATTGAGCACTTTTCGAGTAATATAATATTCTGTCTGTGACAATAATGAAATTAGCCTATGGATTTTGTTTAAATATTGAAATGTCATTTGAATATTTAATGAAATACCATACTCTATAGATATGCAAATTTCTGTGGTTTTATTAAAAGAATATAATTGATTTTATGAACAGGTACTTGAATATCACCAAGTTAGTAAATTTTCATAATTTTTTTTATTTTACTCCTTTTTTTTTTGCTGCCTTGTTCATATTCAGAGAGATCAGATCAAGCAAAGTGCTGAATGCCCTTAGTTCCTTCTGAGGTCAATAGAAGTTAAGGACACTCAATAAAATGGAGGTATTTAGTACTTCCAAGTAATTTAAAGCTTTAATATATTGATCACAATCCTTAAATCATCACTAAAGCTTTTAAATATTCTTAATTTTGTAAGGTTTTTCTTTGTTGTTCTTATCTGACTTGTTTTATTGCAATTCTTTTAGAAGTAGTCAGTCTGTTTACTACGACTGACTTGTGTGTTTTTTTCCTGGAAAGTATACTTTATCTCATTTTCTCATGAAAAATAAAATCACTATTTCTCAAGAAGAGAAAATCTCCAGATATCTGAGTTCCAATGTGAGAATAAGTTCAAGGTGAAACCTGCTTGGTTTTCTCAGTATAGCCCCCAGTACTGAGATGCACATCATAAAAACTAACACAGAATTTTCTGTAATCAAAAGCTTTTGCCAGTCTTAAAGATCTAACTTTTTAATAGGCCTGGAGTCTCAATTGTAATCATACTCTGGAGTGGTTATTCTTTCAGCTTAGGGTTAAAAAGCTTTGACAAAGCACCGTAGGGAAGCTTGGATTGCCCTTACCTACATTGTACTTAGCCTTGGGATAGATAAATACAGTCTCATTCTCTAATGCTACTGACTGCCTCCAGGAACACTAAATTTTAAGAGAGGAAAACATGAATCCTGTATTTCAAGAGAGGTGGAACTAAGCCATTGTTCACTCCCCTTAAAAAGGATATTCAGTGGCCAGTTCAGATTGCCCTAGGGACACCTAAAGCTGCATTAAGTACTTGTGAAAGTGAAAATCCACTGGGAACCCAATTCCAGTGTTTAAACCTCAGCATGAGCAGTGGAGTTCCTAGCAGGGTTCACTTTTATATGTCTCTATAACCAGGTTCAAAACTTACTGTATGTGCAGTAAGGATTTGCTATTCCAGCTAACCTACAGAAACACTATAAAGAGATGGCCTTTTAGAAAATCATTAACATGAAGAGAAAAAAGCAAAAATTTATTCAACTGCATCATGACAAAGGCAGGAAAAACAGCAACTATGTAAGAACGGGCAGATCACTTTTACAAGGTTATATACTTCATCCTTGGCTAAGAATATTTTTAACACCAATTTTTGTTTTAATTGCGGTATTACAAGAAATCCAGGATTTCTCTTGAGCTGTGTAATAAATAGAGTTGATGAGAGAAAGTTGTTCCATTTCATAAGAACTGGAGGATTTCCAACATTTCTTTCTTTTCACCTTGGATACTCCAGGGGTGCTACAGTGTTGAAACACTGTGCATTCAGAATGACCAAAGCCTGAAAATTACCACCTTAGCTAAAAAAAATAAACAATGTTTTTAATTCATAGGTTACTGGTACTGGGTCACTGAAGTCTGTATGTTTGGATGTATCACTGACAGTTTCAAGATCTGTTAACGTTTTGATTGTTATCTTGTGAATTAAAATAAATGTGGATGCTGAAGTCTCTCCTTTATAAAATGTATCACAGTTACAGGTCCGTTCAGCTCATATCTATGCTGTGAAATCTTTAATGAGAATTACTGTTATTGAAATGGGAGAGTTGAACACTCTCAGACAAATATGAGACTGTCTCTTACCAGCTCACTACTTCAACTCAATATGGAACTTATATTTAAACATTTTTCCTTCTAGTTTTTTTGTTAGTGTAATTCACAAAACTTCAAAACCTACAATTTTTCTTCTGGTAATATATAGACCTTATTCATTTGTGGACCTGGATTCTTTTGCCCATACTTAGGCTTTCACACTGATACTGTCTACTAAAAAAGCATTTCATAATTCCATCTGAAAGTTCTCCTTTTACTTTCTCTTTTGGTGACGGAACAATTTCCCCACCTTGCCTGGAACTTGTGCCCATAATCTGGCTGTATTTACCAGTTCCATACTTGTTTTAGATTTTTTTTCCCTCTCCCACTATATATTTCCAGATTAACCTCTCAAATGATATTTTCTATCCCAGCTCCCATTCCAAAAAAAAGCCACTCACAAAAAATGAACAAAAAAAGACCTTCTTCAAGCCTCATTTTGCTGTTCTTCTCCAAACCTGATGAATGCGTTCTTCTCCAACTTGTAACCGAGCATGCTGGACTATATCTTAACAACATTACTCCTCCATTATGTATTTCAATTAAACATAAATTACTGTTGATCTGAAATTTTTTTCTGTGGACTATCCTTTTTCTATCCAACTTTTCCTATTCACTAATGAGAGATTGACTTCAACCTCCCATCAGTCCATAATACTTGTTCTCATTGTCTATGTGTTACCTTTTCTGCCACCTACTCTTACACTTAATCCTGCTACCTGGGATATGCTTTCCCTAGCCATAACTAACTCTCAAATTTATTTTAAATTTCTCTTTCACAAGTTTCAACAATACAATCAATAATGTGGGTAATGGGCTGCAAGTGTCCTAAGATCATAGTCTATTATGCTTACAAAATCTGTTCCCTACATCCCTTTGTGTAAAGCTTATCCACTGTATTTTGTTATAGGATGGCTGCATGAAGGGGAAGGCATTGTTTTGCCGTGTGTTTATGTAGCACTCAGAACTAGTGTCCTGGTCTATGATTTAGGCTGCTAAGTACTCCAGTAATGCAAATAATATATATAAGTGGGGCACATGCTCCTTGGGCACAGACCACATGTGAGGTAAATAGGATTACATCCTGCAGGTTAAAACTAGCCTACTATGGTAATATAAAAATGAATACCACCCACATGACCCAAGGGGATCTTCTTGACTGTCTCGTGATAACACAGGCTACAGAGCAGTTGTCTGACCAAAGGAGAGCTAAGCTGTTCTTGAATTTCACACCTTAAAACATCAATGCTACTGAGGCAGGAGAAATTTCCCGTTAAATGATTCACAGACTTAATCCCTTTGATATTTGATTGGCTGACCACAACTTAGCACAGCATGCTGCTGGAATACATCTTTACCTCTGGCTCCCAGAAAGATCTCATTCCCACTGGAACTGTGGTGCAGAGATAGGAATTAAAACCAGATCTCTCTGGGATGGGAGGAAAGTACAAGACTGGCAAGATCTGGTTTATACACTCCTGTTTCTGTGACATTTTAGAAATCATTCTTTGTGTTAGTCTTGGAAAAACTGTTTAATTCCTTAATGATTTATTTCTTCATCTGTGAGTCACTGATGATAGCTTTTCATTCTCTCTCCATGAGCATTTACTGTTCATCAAGTTGCAAAATATTCAAAGTGAGAGTTACAAAGATTTCAATGCTTATCTGTCCAAAGTTGAAGTCTCTGAGATATATCAAAATATGTATGTTAGGGATATAAGTAGAGCAGGGGAGAATAATTTTATTCTTCTAAATATGGACACAAATTGAGAACAGAAATATGTCTCAGAACCAAAACAACAACAAAAAAGAAAAAAACAAAAAACCAAAACATTTTAGAAACAAACAGGAAAAAAAATCAAAAATCAAACACAAATAAAATACCAAGAAGGAGAAGAAAATGAACCAATGTAAAAGAAGGAACATAACATTTATAGTGTAACTGTATGTGCCCTTTCCACACTGTCTGGACTGAAACAGATAAGTTTTCCTTATGTATTGCTAGGAGATATGACATGAATGCTACAAAATCCAGTTCTACACAGAAATTCAGAGAAAATCTAGTCTTTCTTCCTTTTGGAACACTTTTGTTGTGTCTGCTTCACCTTTCAAGAAAATCAAGGTTTTTTTACCATTCACTATAAATTGCTACAGAAATGGACATTATGGACAAATCTAGCTACTGAAAACATGACTGAACTCACCAAACTTTCCTGTCATCATAACAAATGAACCTGACTGTTAAAAAAGGAAAACCAAACAAATCCACCACTAGATAAAAATAAGAGCACTATCACATTTCACAGCAGCTACGCTGTCAAAGCCTTTGTTTGCCATTGATATTGTCAAATCCCTAGCCCCAGATCTGGAGCCACCCAGACCAGTTTTTGGTGCCTCTCAGGCACAGAGGCAAACTTTGCCCCTTAGACGAGGTTGTGCGGGGAGCTTCTCCTAACTACGTTGCAGGGATGAGTTGCTGAGATCTGTTCCTATCCTTGGGAAGTATTAGTTTACAGGGCTGCCTGCAAGCTGAGACTGGTGTCTGCTGCATCCCAGGAACACAGGCAGGGAGGAGCCCTTGTACAATCAGTGTCTGGTCTCACACAGTAAGTAGCAATTAACTACATAGCCTTCCAGCCAAGGCAGACACCCAAGTATAAGTGCATGCCTTGGCTCTTCCAGTCTTGGGAATCAACAAGCACCCAGTTCACATGGATGGTATGCTGTTACCTCTCTTCTCTCAGAGCAAAAGATGAGCACTCACACCTGGGACTTAAAACTGTTACTTGCTGCTGTTATCAACAGACATTGGTACTGGCTTTTTGAGAGGTTTGGGGAATTTTTTCGTATCTTTTCTACTTCCTCAAGGGGCTTCAGTGACGCCAAGTACTCAGCTAAAGAGGAACTGATACCCCCCAGCACAGTGGAACTTCCTTGGTCTCTGGCTAAAGGCACCAAGGTCCAAACACATAAAGGAAGTGGTATGAGTCAATCCTCCCTGCTTCTCAGATTCTGGCATGGTTGGTTCAGCAGATATTTACTGACCAAGTAAATGTCTTTTTCTATGTAATTAATCATTTTCTCTAAATGTGATAATCAATCAATGGATTCATAATGAGTTTTCTTTAACACTATTTCTGTCAGATACACCAAATTCTGCCATCAGCATGGAATATTTCTGCAATTCTGTCATATCGTATCTGATAGCCCATTGTGGTGGTTTAGCCAGGTGTCCACCAAATCATAATATCGCTCCCCCTCCCAAAGTGGACAGGAGAGAGAGAAATATAACAAGTAGTTTGTGAGTTAAGGATGGAGAGATCTCTTAGCAATTAACGTCACAGGCAAAACAGACTCAACTTGGGGAGAAAAAGGTTTGATTTATTAAAGGAATAATAAGAGCAGGGACTTGAGAAATAAAATTCAATCTTAAAAAACACTTCCCCCCATCCCTCCCTCTTCCCAGGACTCCCCTTCCTTCCCCCTAAGCAGTGCACGGGATGGAGGTTGGGGATTGTGGTGAGTTCATTACAGATGGTCTTTGCTGCTGCTGCTTCTCAGAGGAAGGCCTCATCACACTTCCCATTGCTACACTGTGAGATCCCTCTCCAAGGGAGACAGTCCCTTACAAACTTCTCCAATGTGAGTCCTTCCTATGGACTACAATTCCTCACAAACTGCTCCAGCATGGGACTTCCCATTTGGGCAGCTCCTCACACCCTGCCCCAATGTGGGTCATCCACCAGGAGAACAGTACTTCAGGTATCGACTGCTCCAGCCTGAGTCTCTCACAGGATCACAAATCCTGACAGCAAACCTACTCTGGTGTGAGCTCCTCTCTTCCCACAGACTCCCAGATCCTGCTGGGAATTTGCTGCAATGTGGGCTTCCCACAGAGTCACGGCTTCCTTTAGGTTATCCACCCACTTGGGCATGGGGTCCTTCACAGGCTGTGAGTGGGTCTCTGCTCCCCGACGGCCTCCATGGACTGCAGGGGCACAGCTGCCTCACCATGGTCCTCATCACAGATCACAGAGGAGTCTTTCTTCCAGGGCCTAAGCACCCTCCTTCTCCACTCACATTGGTGTCTGCAGAGATGTTTTAACATTCTTACTCCTTGTTACTGCTGCAGTTTAGCAACTGTGCAACAACTTCTCCTTCTCAAATACATTATTCATAGAGGTGTCAACTCAGACATTAATTGGCCAGGCCTGGGTCAGCTGTGGGGTCCAGCTTAGAACTGACTGGCATTAGCCCTCTCAGCTACAGGGGAAGCTTCTGGAAGCTCTTTATTTAAAGAAACCGCCCCTGTAACCCCCCTGCTACCAAAAAACCTGGCCCAGGCAAAAACCACTACACCCATATTATTTGTAACATTAATATTGAGACAGTAAACCAGTTTTTGTCATTCTTCACCTAAAGGCACCAAAGGTAATCATTAAAATATACCTATAGGAACAAAAAATTCTATATTACACAACAAAGTGATGAGCTATATTAACCAGATGAAAAAGCTCCCCATAAACATTACAGTTTCCCCTTTATGTATAGATAAAAGCACTTTTAAAACCTTTTTTGGTTTACATGGTTAAAAAAGACAAAGGTAAAGGGACAATATCACACAGCCATTGGCAGAATTAGAAATAAAAATCTGTCTCTGTTTTATACTCATAAGGATTGATCACAGTTACTTTGATCATTGCAATATAAGGAGAGCATACACAGATTTGACTTTTGAAACATGTCCAAAGAAGGATAACGAAACTGGTGAAGGGTCTAGAGAACAAATCTTATGAAGAACATCTAAATTAACTGGGGTAATTAAACCTGGAGAAAAGGATGCTCAGGGGAGACCATATCACTCTCTACAACTACATGAAAAGAAGTTGTAGCGAGGTGGAGGCTGGTCTCTTCTCCCAAATAATAAGTGTTATGACAAGAGGAAATGGTCTCAAGCTGTGCCAGGAGAGGTTTCGAGTAGATATTAGGAAAAATAATTTCAACACAGTGGTTGACAAACATTGGAATAGGCTACTTGGGCAAGGAGTGGAGTCGCTATCACTGGAGACATTCAAAAGACATGTAGATGTGGCTCTCAGGGACATGGTGTAGTGGTGGACTTGGTAGTGTTAGGTTAACAGTTACACTGCTTGGTCTTAAAGATCTTTCCCAACCTGACTGATTGTATGAATCTATGATTTTAACTTGGGAGAGAGCCCCCAGACTATGCCTTTTGTGACACTGCTCAGTAAAGAGAAATATCCAAGGAAGACAGGGACTTGAATCTGTGCTTTCTTTGTAGGTACAGATCTACCATCTACCTCTCTAAAGGTAAGCATGAAAAAAATAAGGCAAAACTGCTATGTTTCATATTAAGCCAAGTCTTAGCTTCTTTGATTTTGTGACTAGTTCAGCCTTGTTAATCAAGCTCATCCTACTTCAAATCATTTACTGAAGCTGCATATCATAATTTGGAATGCCTGAAGATGTAGACAAGAAGGTTTGAAACCACATAGACAACATTCCTCTTCAACAAAACAAAAAATGCTTCTCTACTTTTATATGTTGGTCAGTAAGTGCTGAAATCTTTAGTGACATCATCTGTCATTTCACCTAAGGCACTGCTGATATATTTTAGGAGTACTGAAGTCTAATTCTGTAAATTGCAGTTATCTTTTTTTCTTTGATCATCCTTATATCTTCTCTCAGAAAGGCCTTCAATAACAAAGAAATAATATATGTGGATGTAAAATATTTTTCATTTTTTGGTGCTCTAGGATAAAAAAACCAAAATAGGCTTTGACATAAATCCTACAGACCACAGCACTTTGAATTCCAGAGATATTTACCTCAACATGTCTTGAAGTCATCACCAGTGGAACATTTTTCCTCCATGGAAAAAAGCAAAGCATATGATTTTGGAATGGAAATTATGTTCTGCATTATACCACTAGGCTGCATTATATCACTAGGCTCCTACATAGTATTTTGGTAGTTAAGGAATAGGGAGCCTGAACCACACTGTTAATAATCATACAAATGTAAAAACTGCTCACCACTTTGGAGGAAAAGATATAAGAAGAGTCCAACTGAGAAGATTCATGGCAGATCAGCCAGTAGCATACAACTCCTTATCTATGGGATACACTGAAGCAGCATTACCAGTGGTGAAGGATGTACTTTGCCAAGGTTAATATCTTAAAAGAAGGATATAGTATCTCCTTTCACTGGGCAAGGTAAAAGAAAGGTGTAGGTCTCCTGTCTTTAAGTTACGCATTTTGTGTCCCTGTTCTAAATATGAACTTGCACAGCTATATCAGCTAAATCAAAAATCTGCATTTCATTTCATGCCACAAGACTTGGGAAATGTGTTACTACTCATCTTAAACTACAAGTTTACGTACAATATCTCAAAAACTGTTAGACAACAGAAAGTTGGATGTGACATATATTTGACATCCTAAAACGTCAAACTAGTAAAACTTTGAGGTCAAGCAAAGGTAAAATCAGAAATCTCTTGAGATTTTTATTGTGTATGATAGGACCGCAAATAAACTTTAAGTCGCCCAGCTTCTAGCATGTCTCAACTTGACTGAAAGCTAAAGAGAAAGCTTATCTATTGTTTTTCACATGGAAGCTAAATGGTAAAATAACCTTGACTCATTAAAGATCTCGATGTTGTAGATGATTTGGATATCTTCATCATTTGAAAATAACATATGGATAATTTACTAAAGCTGAATTATTCTTAAGTAATGTTGCAAAGCTTTAGATATTTCACCTTCACGATTATCCAGAATAATTTAACATTAATCACAATATCCAACAGTAGCAAGAAATGCTAGTCTATTTATTAAATTTGTGTGAGAAGATTTTTTTTTTTACACTTATAAGCTTTACAGTGGGTTGCTTATTGAGATTTTGCCAGTGTGTGCACAAAAAAACCCCACATTATAAATAGGAATATATGATTTAAAATTGCAAATTATTTTGCAAATAATAGGCCTGTTGTAAAATATCTAGTATGCCGTATGAAGGAGTGCTAGTGCTTGCGCATGTCTAGTATAAATATTACCTATCTAGCCTGTCACATCTACTCTGTGAGGAGACCAAGATTTTATTTCTAATTGGTTTTTTTATTACTATCAAATAAAAAAGCTCCCTTCATAAAAAAATGATTAGAGCTGTTTCACCAGAAATGTCGTGGTCTGGGATTGCACCTTTTCCTTACTAAAGTTGCCACCTCTTTTCTTACTGAGAAAGAATTAATCTTTCTCCACATTTGGCAGAATTATTTTGGTCTGTTCAGTCTGTAGAAGGTTACAAAAGAGTCAGGCAATAATAAAAAAAAAAATTCCTCTGACTGGACAGGGTAATGAAACAGTAGATTTCATGCTAAGGAAAGTTCCCTTATAGGAAAAAAATATGTGTTCACAGATATATCAGGTATGATACTGGTGCTCATACTCTACATAAATAAACTTTTGGACAATTTACAATTTTAAAACAATAAAAATAGGTGTTTCTGGCCCTAAGGTTTTAGGGCAGTTTATTTATATGAAGTTGAAGACCTAGCATTCACTCCCTCTGAATGTGATACTAAGGGTGGACAGGCTTGTGCAACAGGAGCTTTGACATCCTCGAAAGAATATGATCTTTGTGCAGCATTATCCTTGTATCTAGAGTATTTGTGATTTCTGCTAGTGAAATTTAAAGATTTATGCAACACTTGAGGGAACTGGATGAGTGGAAAGGGCAAGGTCTTTCTGAAATCCTCAATCTGAATAAGGCTTTCTAGCCTGTTAAGAGGTAGTTCTTGTCTGCCACCCATAAGATGGTATTTTTAAGTGATATGTCACAAGTACAACCAAGACATCTGAAATGAAACATTCTTCAGAATCTTTTGTTGGCTTGTATGCAGATGCTTCATAGACTCTTAGGATTTTCCCTTGTATATTTGTATCACAAAAACAGTATGTAAATTGTTGGTGGACTTCAAACCAGTCAAATGTAAATTAATCACTTTTGGTTCCAAAATCCCAAACTATCTATGTGCAGACTTTGGCTAAGAAAGCCAGATGTGCTTAGGAAAGGAGGCAAAGTAGGGGGCAGGGTGGGGGGAGACTGAGTGAATATTCTTTGGTGAATCTAAAGAGGAAAAAATTATTTGCATTTCCAGAGATTCATGATGAGAACATTTGGCTTAAGGATAAGCTGAGTGAAACTGAAGGAACATATTAGGTAGAATGTGTGTCCATGCTCCTGGCAATGCTAGAGTTATTGGTAATACTACAAATCTAGAAATTAAACTTTACTGCAACTTGGGATGCTTCTAATTAAGTCAGACTGTGTTTACAGAGCTGTGTCCAGAACTGTTTTCCTGTGCCTGAATTATGTTGGTTCCTCCTTAGAAGCGACTCTCTGTTAAGTTAGCATTTTGCTAAGAAGTCTCAATGGAAGTTTTAAGATTCTCTTCTCTATATGAAAAGGAATACTTGGTAAGGAATCCAACATTGATCTGAATCTGTTAAGAGCTTTGCAGGTTTTTCTCCCACACAAAGAATCACATCAGGGACAGTCCACAAAATGAAGAATCAACCTGTCTGAAAGTAAAACAATGAAAATAGCTTTATTCGGTAAAAACAAAAAACTTCAAGGCTTGTTTTCTCATGAATTTCTACTGAAGAAAAATTTAAGATAGTGTCTGTGACCAGTTAGGAGAAAAGTTGACTGGATATTGACAGACACCACAAAAACTGGGTTAAAAGCTTGATGTTTTGAGGAGATATATTGTTCTTAGAACAAACATTATTGCAGAGTGATACAAACTACACTAGGGAAATCAGCTAGAAGGGTGAGCACTCTCTGAATATGTGGCAGCTTTGAAGAAGTTGGCAGGAGTTTATCTGTTTGGGACAGTCATAGATCAGGCATTGTGGGATAAGAATGTTTATGACATGTGAAATTGTCATCTGTGAAAGCTTGCAACCTGTGCACAGACACCCATACACACACAAGTACTTTAGCATTTGGAGGTTAGGAAAGAATAGTCATATAAACCTTTGTTGTAACAGTAGGGAATGTATTTTTTGAAGTGACAAACAAAATACACAGCAATTTTGGAACAAAGCTTTGGGTTTTTTTAAAGTATCCATCTGAAGAAAGTGTACAAGCAGCCCCTGAGTAAAATATAGATGGTAAAAATATATTTACGCTTTAAAACAATGTTATGAGATTTGAGTGTGCTGCAAAAATCTGCCTTCAGCAGAGACAATGATACAGCTGTCAGTCTTCCTTCCTCTGGATATATTCTTCCTTGGAAGTTAAGCATACTATAACAAGTGAGGAGCAGAAAACATGATGTAAGGTGAATGGACACCAGAGCGGTATGTAAGCAGAAAAACAGCTCTCTTTCTGTTTGGTAGTATACAGATTAAGAGGAAGAATGGATGAACGTTTTTGTATTAATCTGATTTTACATGTTTTATGAATTAAATATAATTTTTTAATTTAATTTAAAACTAACATGTGCTAGTTCACCTGCAACAAAAATTAATTTAGTTAGAGTCAATAAAACTTTCATTTTCATTCAAAGTAGAAGATTTCCAAAACTTGATACTGCTGCTGATACAGAGCATACATGTCCAGGAACTTATATTGGTATCACACATATGATACATCCAAGCACAGAGACATTTCTATTGAGCATTTATTAACAAGAGAAGATGACAATGTATAGGAAGAAATAAGAAGTTTACTTAAACTTCATAGGATTTATCATAAGAGAGGATAATTTAACAGTTAAACCAAATGTTATAAAGGTAGAATGCAAGAGAATATGAGAAGGGACAACACTACACCAGAGATCAGCTGAGTTAGTCACAAAGCCTTTGGTACTTGTGGATTTAAGTTGTGCCTTCTACAAAGTTTTTATGGTGTTACAGTGTTCACACCAGGAAGGAGGGTTATAGGAAAAAATATTTCACTAGAATGTAACATAGTTGATTGCCATTTTTAAAGGTATCTGAGTTTCTAAAATAGTAGAGAAAATGTTTCACCAAAGATGGATAACCTGGTATCAGGTATCTGAAGGCACACTTTGTCCTGCAAGGAACAGGGAGTTGGACTCCTTATGGGTCACTTCCAATCCAAAGTATTCTGTGATTCTATAATCTTTTATGAAAAGGTGAATTTCTGACTTCCAAATTTTCAGCTTGTTAGTATTTCTTTATCAGTGACTGCTATAATCAACACTGCATAAAAACAGCCAGTTTTCTCAAATCTATATTAGCTGTTTATAGGACTGGTATACATATTGAACTTACGAAGCATTAACAAGTGAAAATTTCTCAAGAATATCCTGATATCCATCAATGAAATTAGAACTTGAGAGACGAGAAAAACAATGTTACATCAGATTTTTTTTCTTTAAGCTGCTATATCCATAGCAATAAAAGCAATAATAATATAATATAATATAATATAATATAATATAATATAATATAATATAATAATAATATATGATGGAAGGAAAAAGATGGATATAAACTGCAAGTAAAGGAGAAGTAAAGGAGAAGTAAAGGAAAGCTAAAGGTTTCAATGAAATATCAATTGCCTATTGAATTAAAAGTAGGAAGAATACTTTAGAAATCTTATTGGTAATATTTATAGGTTCACTGCTAGGTTTGTTTGATCAAATAGTGATGTATAAAGACAGGAATGTTCAGCAGATTTTTCTGTTATTTATTTGAAATGAAACAGAGAGATGTCTCTGTTCCATGTGATGCTATTGTAATTGAAGCTTTACCCTCTGTAGTTAAGGTTTTTGCTGGAATTAAACATTTTTAACTGCCCAAAGTACCTTACTCTCAGGAACTACCCAGAATCTCTCTAAATCATAAATGTTAACCATAAAGAAATGGAAAACAGAGTAAATTCCAAGGGACTAGAAGAGTGTAAATTATTTCCAAATATTTCAAAAGGTGGAGAAGATTAACCAGAGAGTTACTAACAGGACAAAATCATGTTAGTTCTATGTAAAAAAATTCAATAATTAATTTAAGCCATTAAAACAAAGTAGGTAGAAGTGCAATTATAAGAAAAGATAAAAATATAGTCAATGCCACTCAGTATTACTTTCCAAAACATACTGGTTGTCATCAAGTTGTATGGGGTTTTTGTTTGAGTCATTTAATAGGATTAAAGACTTCAGTGATGAAAACATTCACGAGGTAGCAGAGACTTCTTCCAACTGACCGACATTACTAAAAGATATTATGATTAAAACCCCTGAACTCTATAATGTTAACAGACCATATAAATTAGGCTTAGATAGATGACAGAAATTGGTTGTTTATGCTGAGATACGATGTCGGGACATTTTCAGCCAAACCCCGAGTTTCAAATCCAGTGTCAGCCAACCTCTTTATCAAGAATGTAGATGCCAATATCATGTCTTTCCAACTTGGAAATGACATAAAGGTTCAGGCGGTAGTAAATCATGAAGATATCTCCGTTTTACACAGTTATTTGAATGGTTTGCTAAAATGGGCATTGTTTTGCACTTTTTAGTGCAACACAATAAAACATAATCACAGAATAACAGAATATTACGGGTTGGAAGAGATCTCAAAAGATCATCTAGTCCAATCCCCCTGCCAGAGTAGGACTACCTAGAGTAGGTCACATATGAACTCATCCAGGTGGGATTTTACTGTCTTCAGAGAAGGAGACTCTACAACCCATCTAGACATCCCATTCCAGTTCTCCATTACCTTCACAGTGAAGAAGTTTTTCCTTATGTTTCTTTGGAGCCTCTTATGTTTTAGCTTGTACCCATTGACCCTTGTCCTATCACTGGACATCTCTGAGAACAGCCTGGCTCCATTCTGCTGACACCCACCCTTTATACATTTGTAAACATTAATGAGATCACCCCTCAGTCTCCTCTAAGCTAAAGAGTGAGGGTGAAAAAAAAACAACCAACCAAACAAACAAACACTAACAAACAAAACCCCAATCAACCAACCAAACAAAAGAAACAGACCCTGGTTATAGGGCTGGATAATTCAGGACAGCAGTAACTCAGGATTGAAACATAATATTGAGTCAGTCAGACACCTCAACTGATTCTGAGCTATTTCTGTAGGCTCTGCCTGGATTACATATCCCTTTGGTATGAAAATAAAAACAGATAACAGTGTGGAACTAATTTTCACATAGCACTGGAAAATTATGAGCCCTATATGTCTCCTCTCATAGTTCAGGAAGGACATGGAAAACAGTGAAGAGAAAGAATATAAAAAGGGATTAGGAAAAAGAATAGATGTTACAATTCAAGGATTAATTAATTACTGTCTCTCAGAAAAAATCCAAATCCCAATGACAATTAAACATCAAAGCATTTGGTAGATTCACCATTGGAGTCTTGAAGGCAAGATCATACATGTTTTCAAGAAATATGCACACTTCCAACCCATGAGTAAAGATCACTGACTCTGTGGCCCATGCCTCTAAGCCTTCATGGCTCCAGATTCTGTAGTTCCAGGTTAGGTACTATGAGATTTGAAATTCCACAATGAGATGGTTATTTTAACCAAACCTACCCTTGACTTTCAGCAAGCCACTGGTAGGAGTTAGGAAGGTTTTCACTCTCCTTACAGGCACCGCTGGGTTGTAGCTTTCTTCCTACCACATTTTCTGATTCTCTAACAACTCCTTTCAGGAATATCTGACTAAGCGTAAGGTTCTTTTTCACATACTTGATTAATCAAAATTACAGACAAAGCTCCCTGTATAAATCCTGACTCATCAGTTTTACTGCAGAATCCTCAGACTTTCCAGGCCCGTACTTTTCATGTAGCTGCTGGCTTCCTAAGCCCTGTGTGATTTTGCTTTGTATTTAATGTTAGATTCCTAGGCTCAGTGCAGGATTTCTTGTGTAACAATTTGGATTACAACTGCATAAATGATTCCTTTTGAAAGAGGGGTATTTTCTGACAAAATTCTCTCCCTTTTCATCCTTATCCTATTTCTCTGTTTCCCTACCTTCCACTCTGTCTTCAGCCTCTCCCTCAGAAAACACGTCCTGAAATCTCACAGTAGTTCTAACTCAAGAAAAGAATGAGTTGATATTAATACATTCATATATGAATATATCATAAAGTCAAAATTATTTTCTTGAATTTGGAGGAACATACTATTAGGAGATGAAAAACATTTCAGTCTGATCTACCTCTGGTTTCCCTTCACATTTACATGACTTTTCCTACTGGAAGACAGGTCCATAGTTTGGTAATGCTTCATTCTGAATTAAAATGATAATACCTAATATTTTTAAAAATCATTGTTTTCCATGTAAGTAGAATATGACTTCTTATTTTATGACAAAACAAGCTCAAATACTAAGTTACTTTGGTTTGGTTTGTATTTCATATTGTTGCTTTGCATTTCATAATTCACATGGTTAGTACTCAACTCTACCTGAGCAATTTAGGTATATTGACTTTGTTTCTATTCCTGTTTTGTTTTCCATTACAATATCAAGTGTTTTAAAAATTAATTTGGATGAAAAGTATCATTTGTTATGGTAGTATGTTTCAAAATTGGATAGGATATCCTCTGTTATCACTCTATCCACTCAGGATGCTGCTGCAATTAATGTAATCCCTCTGTAACCTGGCCTTTCATAGCAATAATACTGGCCTTTCTGTAGCCTGTCTCCTATTTTCTATTCTATAAAACTTTTTACTGTGGATCTCAGCATGGTTTCAAAAATGCATCTGTCTCATTCTTTATTTTATCATGCAATCCTGAAATAATAAGTTAATTTCTATCACAAACTTGACCTTTAATGCTGTTGAGCCTTATCTTTTCTCATACTTCTTCTTTAACCTTCAAAGACACAAAAGGTATCTAAAACCCATACAGAGCGTTAAATCCTAAATATTTTCTAAGCAGCTATGATCTACTTGCCACATTAGAGTTGTAAATTAAGGTCTCATGTGTTGCAGAAACCAGCCTTCCATATCACAGTTTTCTCCCCTGAATGAGGCAAGAGTCAGTCAGTAAATATATGTGGTCAACCTCAGATTTGCCTCACTGGGAGTTCACATGTATTTTTAACTGCCTTCAATTGTTAATGTATTCCTCAAATGAGATGCATCACCTTGAAGAATGACTTTTTGCCCTCTGGGAATACGCCAAACAAGTATTTCATTCACTATGATAATCAGTTCTACCTCCAGCAACATATGAAACCCAAATTTAATAGGCAGTAGTGATTAGGTTTTAAGACACAGAGTCATCACTGTCCACTGTAACAATAATAATAATAATATGGGGGGAGGGGAGTGAAAAAGGGAGTAAAAACCCCCACATTACATTTGCTTTTAGGAATCATTAATATTTGCAATGTAACTATAACATTTTGTAAATATGATTAATAAATGTCATGTATCTTGACATTAAAGAAAAAAATAATAGCAGCATTTTTTAATGTATTTAGACATTTTCTTGAAAATAAATAAAAACTACTGGTTCAGTTTTCCTACATGACAAAGTGAAAGGAGGGGGGAACTGTATACCATATTTTTTAAAAGCTTGTAATTACAAAATTTATAATGAAAGAAAAAGAATGTGGGAAAGAAAAGGAGAAAAACTAGCTTCTTGCACAGTTTTCAATGTTGAAATTACTTGCGATCTCTCTGAACATAAACTTTTATATAAAGCAGAAAAGATAGTTATGTGACATTATGGAACATAAAAAATCAGCCTTTAAATCAGCAGCTTAGGTTGTGGACAGTAAATGATACAGTGGCTCTACTTTCTTGGAACTGAGAAGCAGAAGAAAATGAAGAAAGATGCCAGTGACAGGGTGAGGATGATGGGAGCAGGCTAGCATTATGAATGATATGTTAAGTGATTGGCTCAGATGGAATCATGGGATTGCTGCCTTTTGCAGATGCTGATTTTCATCTATATTGTTTGCCTCTTTCTCAGAAAGGCCTAACATATGCAGAATGTGTGTGCATGCGCATGAGCATTATAGACAAATGGAGATATATATTTATATGATATGTTATATATTCTTATATATATATGGAAGCCCCTTTAATGCCCTTACACCTGATCCATTTAGCTAATCAGGATACCTTACAACAGCATAAACCAATAAACTGTGTTTTACGTAAGATAATATCCTCCTGCTTTCTTTATTCAGGGAAGTGTAAAATTTCTTTTCTTGTTTGTCTACTGCACTGAAGGGGGAAATATTTGGGGTTTGATGGGTTGCTTGTGGTTTTTTCTTTTTGCTAATTATTAATTCTGAAAGGTATCTTTTGATATGCTAAACTGTATAAATAAAAGAAATAGTATTTCTACTAAATAACAACATGTTGTCTAATAGGAAGACATACTGAGGTCCTGTTACATTTTCTTTGATGTCCTTTAAGCTGCATTCCGTGCATTCTCCGCCTTCAAACTCTCAGGCATTACTGGGTTCATTTAGTCTGCCTGCTTCTTTGTGTGGACAAACAGAAAGATAAAATGATGCTTAACACTGATGAGATATATCAGAAACACATGCATGCAATTAAACGTAAGACTAATTTTGAAGGGTTGTTTTACTAAGATTACCCTCAGCAGCATTTTTCGCATCATAAACAATCCCTAACTCCAAGCTTCATCTCTGAACGTTAACCCCTTAGTGCCCTGTTCATTTCTTTTGAATCTGGCCCCATACTCTTGCTCTGTCAGTGAAACAAATTGAAATTTAAAGGGAGTATGGGTGGGTCACATATTAGTGTATATGATAAGACCTTAAACTAGTTTTTTGTAAGATTCTGGTGTGGGAAAAGAGTCAAATCTCCCCTCATTTTGTAAAATATACCACTATATTTTGCTCTGCAATTTAAGTATCCATTTCATTTGTTGCAATAGCATCTGCCATCTAAAGACACATACACAAAGGCATGTAGTTACCTAGACATTAACAATGATTTGCTGGTTTTCATCTGAACTTGTTAGATATTATTCATTATATGAATACTTATGATGGCCATAATAACAATTAGGATACCGCTTCTGTGTGGTAATTCAGTTTCTAGGGAAAAAAAAAAAAGCCAGATAACTGTTCAGTTTAAAGTTTCTTAACTTAAAACTTTACTCTAGATCGGGTCAGTAGCATTTATGTAACTAATTTCTTGCTGTAATCCTACCTTTTCACAGAACATTTACCAATTGCTTGTGGGGAAAAATAATGAATTCCTTTTTTTTCAGAGCAATAAATATTGATAATTAAACTAATGAAGTATTATTATTTTTCCCAGACTGGACACAGAATTGACCCAGGTGCTCATTATTAAAACTTTTTAATATATTTTTGCAAAATGAGAAAATGAACATCAGTGAACCAATATAATTAGCATGCCTTCTAAATAGATGATATAGTTATATACTTGTTAGTATTAGGAGATCCTACAAATTTCATTTATCAAGATACAGCCCAGCAGGCATTTTCTAGCGAAAAGGGCGCCTGTGAATCCCCAGTACACCACTCAGATCACCCCCTGAGGGGAAACGCAACTTGCATTCAAATCAAACGTTTTCCTATCAAATGCTCTACTAATGGCTTTCCTATGAGACTCAAGCCTGTCAGTCACCTACTACCTATTTAGACATGTTAAAACAGAATTCGTTGTTTATTTGTATTTCATTGAAGTGAGTCTGTTTTCTCATATTGAATTTGTATCCAAACCCCAGGTTGTCAATACTACTTAGCTAGATCTGCTGTTTGTTGTGTTTTTCTCTGCATGCAATCCAGGGGAAAAAATAGTGTCACTCACTCCAGCTTCAATGCTTCTACAAATCCTTAAGCATTGTATTAACTAATTTTATAAAGTAACCAAAGTATATGGTGACGACTCTAAGAAACTGTTCTAACATTGAAAGTGGTTTTATCAGGTTCAGTGGTGCCTTTGCTTTTCTAAGGTTTGACTAGAAAGAAGCTAGAAGAATTATTCATTTAAGGAAAAAAAGAGGGAGGGAGGAAGCCATTGTTTTTAATATTTCTTCTAAATTACAGTAAGTTTAATTACCTCAGTTAAATATAGCTCAACTAGTCAGAAGACGTATGTAGCTGCTGCGATTTCTGTGAAAATTATTTAAATTAATTCTGTTAGCAACATCTAAGTTAGTTTACTTGTGCTAAAGCCTAAATCTGTGCATTAAACATTCCATAAAAACAAGAACTAAGTGTTATGTTTGATATGCACTTCAAAAGCCTAAAAGGCCAAAGAAAGCCCTTCCTTAATTATTGAAGAAGTGTCTGTAAAGGAAACATGAGCAAATAGCATTCATGCTTTCATCCCCAGTAACCTTTTATTGTCCTTTTCTTCAGATGGCCAAGTCAGTATATTTAATAAAGGGAGCAGCAACCATCAAAGAAGGCAGGGGTCTAATAAATGGTCCTGATTAAAGGCCCTGACAGGGTATGAACTTTGCATAAATTTTCCTATGGTGTCAGGCTAGGATCTTGATTGAAAACCCATTAACATAATCACACATTTAGAGGAAATGCTGTAATGTATCAAAAACATTTCCCTTAGTGTAATAATTTTAAGGACATTAAAATGCAAATGATAATAAGGAGCTGTGTTTTAGTGATGTTCTAAAAGCCTGATTATTCAAATATTTAGTATGAAATATGGAAGGTCCTTTAACTAACGCATCTACATGATTTCAAAGATTTAGTATATATTTATATGTGAAAGATTTTATACCACTACTGAATATTTCCTGTTAATTTTAGATTTGCACAATCCAGAAAGAAATTTAGTTTTAGTGTTAAGTGCTAAGATCTTTTAGCCTGTTTAAAAAAAACAAAAACAAAAACAGAAACAAAACAAAACAAAAAAACCCAAACAAAACCAAAAATCATCTCTCTTGAAACCAGGACACCAGCTATGCTCTTTCATTAACTACTGAATTGTAAAAGCCCATGTTTTTGTGTTGTTTGGAGACCAAAAATAATTTGCAGAATTCAAATCATCCTTTTTTCTGTTTCTATTAAGATATGTGCTTAAAACATATCTTAACACATTGGTCATTGAATCACAGCAGTGATATTCTTTAATGTTAATTTTTAACAATAAAAGAAACACTATACTCCTACACACAAATAGCCATAATTATGTAAATAATGACTGCTTCAGACTGATGACTTTCAATATGCTTGAGTCTAGCATACTGGTAGAAGAGGCCAGAAAGGTCAACAGTAATTCATAACTGCTATAAAATTGTGTAGCATCCTAGGGTTTCTGGAGGATGCTGACATTATCATGCTTCTTCTGCTGGTTTGTATATGTAAATTTGTGATAGGAAGTGCACTGCTTTGCCGTATCGCATGCAGAGCATCAATCAGGCAGTAGAATACATCAGAGTATTTTCATTATGCCTAGTTATTTACTGCATCAGAAGAAATTACCCTGGCAAGCCAAGCAGCCTTCTCTGGATAGCATGATATGACCAACCAGGTTTCAGCTCAGGAGTCTTGTAAACATTACAGAATTAATCTCACAATCACAATCATCAATCTTTCCTACTCCTGCCTGGGTGCAACTGTGGAGATTGGTAACCAGGCAATGTAGATTTAAATTTAACCCTGAACATCAAGAGCTATATGTCAGATCCCTGCACCATATTGCAAACACCTATATTTTTACTCCAGCTTTAGTACAAAATGACGAAAACATAAAATTTTTGCACTTCAAATTCATATCTAATTTTTCAATCCCATTTTTGATGCATTACAGGGAAATGAGAAATATTCTGAAAAAGATACATTTGATAATACCAGACTCTAATGCTAAAATGATGCACTGTGATACCTAAGATCTAATGCATATATTAGAGACAACTGACATGAAGTAAAATGTGAAGTAATAATTCAGGTTCAGTACCAGACTTGGGCTCCTTGGCACTGAGTCATTAGAGGTTAGGGCACTGTAGGGGTAATGTACTTAGTCTCTAAGAAATAGAACGTTAAATACATGATGCTGACTCATAGGTGGCACTGGCACCAGTTTCTGTAAAAACGGCTTGCTTGCCCTCTCGCCAAAGGAGAAAAGAAAAGGATGCTGACATACTTAGCTTCTCTGTATGAAATGAGGAGCTGGGAAATGAGACCAGCCTATATGAATGTTTCAACCTTGTGTCGTTAACTATGTACAGTATCTAAGTCCAGCTCCTGAGATACTGTGAAAGAGAAAATGTTTTCTTTTTCTCTTTATATTCTTTTTGGTTTTTTTGGATAATCAGGTGAAAATAGCAATGATAGCAATCATTTTTCAGTAGTCAAGAAGCAATAAATATATAATGAGTGGATCATGTATAAAGACTGTGTTGTAGCAGTTTAATTTGAACTCTGACCTTTATTTTTACTTCTGTCCAAAATACTTTGTGCAGAATGCATCCTTAATATCGTTCTCCCTTTCTACTTCTCTGTCTACATTTGTCTCTGTCACTGTCTCTCTGTCTTTCTCTCTCACATATGTAGTTGTTCTGTTTTATAGAATGCCTATAGAAATTGTTAAAGAGCTTGGGCTTACTTTTATGCTTTACAGGAATACTAATTTCCATTATTTTATGCCTTTTTATTTAATCAGAACTGCAGGCACTTTACTGCTATATATAAATACATTCCCTCTGTAATAAGTTCCTGTTTAACAGGAGAGTTAACCTTTGCCTACTAAATAATCCTTGCATAATACACAGCAATTGTACTCATTTGGTCTTCAAGAAATGATGAAAACTCTGCAATACAGTTAGCTGATGCACACACTTGAAGCCACTGATTTCAGAGATGCTTCCTGATTTATGCCAGCTGAAGATCTCATTCAAAGTGTGTTTTTCTTCTAAAGATGTGGTGACAGAATAGTTAAATTCAGAGAAGATGGGTGTATTGTAGTGCTTACACCATTACTTCTGTCCACAATCCTCCTCCATCAAAATAGATTTTTTAATCTTTTTGATAATTTTAAAATAACTAATAGCCCAACATACTTTTGTGACTATATCTAGTCACATGCTCCTCTCTTAATAGGCCCAGTTAAACACAGAGTACGTGTCTTACAGTGCAGATAAGACAAATGTTTACCACCTCACACCATTTCACAAATCAGCCCAGTGCATGAGAGGGTGTGAGGGATGGAAAACTGTGTTTGCAGACAGGAATCACAAAGCTCCTTAGAAGGTAAAAAGTACATTTACAGAGTGAGTTAGCAATGTATTTCCCAGTTCTTTACTGCTTGTTACCACAGTGAGACAAGGCAATTCTCTGACTAGAGGCCCAGAAATTTCTTGGGTGAGCAGGAAGAGTTGAGAATAGTATAAGAAAACATAGCCTGGGCTAACCTTTTTGAACAGGCCACATCTCCTGCCTCTTGTGCCTCAAATGCTATCCTACAGCACTTGAGGCAGTGCTATCCTACAAGCCCAGGTGTGGCATGGCAACATTAATTTCCTGTACTTCTGCAGGTGCATTGTTAGGTTGGCTATACTGTAGGTGGGAAGCAAATACAGAGGTCTGTATGCACACATGGAAGTCCAAGACTCCTGACTCTGAGAAGCTATGGGGCTTATAGACTTTGACCATAGTCTGTACATTATAAAATGATCATTGTCCTCCTTGAAAAGACCCTGTAAAGCAAAAAGGCTCCATTCTCTCTTCCCATCTTTCCAGAATTCCATTAAAAGAAGTGATTAATCTTCTTGTTCACTGCTAGAAGACAGTGATTATTATTTTTTCTGCATTTATTATTAACTGATGATGTGGAATAAGAAGCTGACTTCTTGTAAGCTACCACAGAGAGAAAGGCAGGCTGAAAATTCAGCCCTTTGCTAAGGGTAAATCCACAGCGTGACATAAGGCAAGTCACTAGACTCTTGAACTTGAAGGCAGCTTGCCCTAGAGAGTGTTGCAATACACATCAGCTTATTAATTTAGAGACCTATTAGTGACAGGCCACAAATCCACTCATAAATTTATAAAAAGGACTGAACAGAACTGTTCAATTCCCGAAATTGCTCATGTGTTTGGTGAATTATAAAATATAAATTTTGAAACTCTTGTACTGTATACACCTAGGAAGTTTTAAGTTGGCAATGTTTTATGGACCAGGCAGGTTTTTCTAAACCTCTAAATGACATTCCAGTGTGTGCCATCTTATGAGGTCAAGCAGCTTTAGAAGAGGCAAGGGAAGCATTAGAAGCATAGAATCATAGAATGGTAGGGGTTGGAAGGGACCTTTAGAGGTCATCTAGTCCAATCCCCCTGAAGAAGCAGGGTCACCTAGGAACATGTCCAGGTGGGTCTTGAAGACCTCCAGAGAAGGAGATTCTACAACCCCTCTGGGCAGCCTGTGCCACTGCTCCTTCACCCTCACAGTGAAATAGTTTTTTTCTTATATTTAAGTGGAACTTTTTGTGTTCCAACTTCATCCCATTACCCCTTGTCCTGTTGCTAGCTACTATAGAAAAAAGGGATGTCCCAACCTCCTGACACCCACCCTTTAGATATTTGTAAATGTTAATAAGATCTCCCCTCAATCTCCTCTTATCCAGGCTGAACAGCTCCAGTTCCTGCAGTCTTTCCTCATAAGGAAGATATTCCAATCCCCTGATCATTTTGGTGGCCCTGTACCGGACCCTCTCAAGAAGTTCCCTATCCCTCTTGAGCTGGGGAGACCAGAAATGGACACACAGAACTCTCCATGAGGTCTCAGCAGGGCAGAAGAGAGGGGGAGTAGAACCTGCCTCAACCTGCTGGCCACACTCTTCTTGATACATCCTAGGATGTCATTGGCCTTCTTGGCCACGAGGGCACATTGCTGGCTCATATTTAGTATATTATCAATCAGGACTCCCAGGTCTCTCTCTGCAGAGCTGCTCTTCAGCAATTCGATCCCCAGCCTGTACTGCTGTGTGGGGTTGTTCCTTCCCAGGTGCAGGACTCTGCAATTGTCCTTGTTGAAACTCATGAGGTTCCTCTCTGCCCAACTCTCAAGTCGGTCGAGATCTCATTGAATGGCAGCACAGCCTTCTGGGGAATCAGCCAGTCCTCCCAGTTTGGTGTCATGCGGGAACTTGCTGAAAGAACACTCTATCCCCTCATCCAGCTTGTTGATGAAGATGTTGAACAAGAGTGGCCCTAGAACCGATCCCTGTGGAACTCCACTGGCCACAGGCCTCCAACTCCATTCTGTGCCATTGATCACCACCCTCTGGACTCTGTCATTCAGCCAACTCTTAATCCACCTCACTGTCCACTCATTCAAGACACATTGCTTGAGCTTTCCAAGGAGAATGTTCTGGGAGACAGTGTCAAAAGCCTTGCTGAAGTCAAGGTAGACGACATCCAGTGTTCTTCCTTCATCTAGCCAGCCGGTTATGCCCTCACAGAAGGCTATCAGGTTGGTCAAACATGATTTCCCCTTGGTGAAGCCATGTTGACTCCCCCTAATAACCATCTTATCCTTCATATGCTCTGTGATAACATTCAGGATGAGTTGTTCCATCACTTTTCCAGGGATGGAGGTGAGGTTGACTGGCCTGTAGTTTCCTGGATCGTCCTTCCTGCCCTTCTTGAAGACTGATGTGACATTGACCTCCATTCTCCAGTCCTCAGGCACCTCGCCTGTCCTCCATGATTGTTCCAAAATGATGGAGAGAGGCTTAGCAATCACATCAGCCAGCTCCCTCAGCACTCTAGGATGCATCCCACCAGGACCCATTGACTTATGAGCCTTAAGCTTGGCCAACAAGTCTTTAACCTTTTCCCCCCAGGACAAGTCCTCTGCTGTTCTGGCCATCCTGTTATGCCAGACTGGGCTTCCCGAGTGCCGGCCTTGGCTGTAAAGACTGAAGGAAAGAAGGCATTCAGTATTTTGGCTTTTTCTGCATCCTCAGACACCAGGGCACCCCCAGTGTTTGGCATTCCCCCTCGCCATCCTTCTGCTGCTGATATACTTGAAAAATGCCTTATTACTGCCTTAACATCCCTGGCTAAATTTAATTCTAGAAGGGCTCTAGCCTTCTTAGTTGCACCCCTGTATGCCCTGGCAATGTTCCTATACTCTTCCCAAGAATCTAGCCCCTGTTTCCACCTCTCATAGATGGCTGCTTTTATCCTGAGTTGTCCCAGCAGATCCTTGCTCATCCATGGAGGCCTCCTGTCTCCTTTTCCCCCTTTCTTGCGCATTGGGACACACCGATCCTGGGCTTGGAGGAAGTGGTGCTTGAAGACTGACCAGCTCTCATTGGCACTTCTGTCTTCTAGAATCATATCCCATGAGATCCATCCAAGTAGATCTTTGAAGAGGTCAAAGTCAGCTCACTTGAAATCCAGGGTCATGGATTCGTGTTCTGCCTCTTCCACACAGGATCTTGAACTCTATCATCTCATGGTCACTGCAGCCAAGGTTGCCTCCAACCTTCACGTCCCCAACCAGGCCCTCCTTATTCATCAGTACCACGTCCAGCAGCACACTCCTCCTTGTTGGTTCCTCGATCATCTGCAACAGGAAGTTGTCATCAACAATCTGTAGGAACCTCCTGGACTGCGTGTGCTTGGCTGTGTGGCTATCCCAGCAAATATCAGAGTGGTTGAAGTCCCCCATGAGGACCAGGGACTGTGATCCTGAGGCAGCTCTCAGCTGTTCATAGAAGGTCTCATCCACATCCTCCTCTGATCAGGTGGCCTGTAGCAAACTCCTACAACAATATCACCTGCCTTGCCCTGCCCGTTAATTTTTACCCATAAGCACTCTACTCTCTCCTCATCCCCACCCAGGCACAGTTCGGTACACATTAATTGCTCCCTCACATAGAGAGCAACTCCACCTCCATGCCTTGTCAGTCTGTCTTTCCTGAACAATACGTAACCCTCCATGGCTGTGCTCCAGTCATGGCAGCTGTCCCACCACATCTCTGTGACCGCAATGAGGTTGTAGCCCTCCACCCGCATCCACATCTCCAGTTCCTCCTGCTTATTCCCCAGGCTGTGTGCTTTGTTGCAGAGGCAGTGCAGGGGCTTACTCAAACACACAGGCTTCCCTGGATGGGTGCAGGAGGTTCCTCCTTGGTTTAGCTCTTTCTCAGGGTGGTCAGCCTTCTGTATCTCAGCTCAGTGTGCAGATGAAGGGCACTTATCATTGTATTCCCTCTGGGGCACCTCTGGGGCACCTCTGATGTGTCTGAGCATTGCTAGCTACTGCTGCCCCCACAGGGAAATATCAACAAATAATTCCTAGTGGTAGGAACCAAGATGGTTATCTGGTACACTGAGGAGGTCAGCACCCAGTGCCTGGAAAGTGACGTAAACAATGTGGCGATGCCATGAGTAAAATGTATTTTCATAAGTCCTGTGTCTGAGTCTCCCCATCACCATTCTTAGTGGCAGAACCACCATCACACTCAATGAAAGTTTATCAGATATGATTGCAGGAGTTATTGTTACACCTTTAAGCAACAGCAACGTAAGCTAAATGGTTTGACTACCCATGACACTACCCATACAATATCCTATTAGAAAGGATATATGAGATCACTTTAACCATTCACTGTTTTGCAAAGCTTAAATTCTACTTGTCTATACAAGAAGATAGGATGCAGGAAGTAAGGGTATGAATTAACAAAACACTAGCTACAGCACCTCACAAGACTAGACTCTTTCTTTATATTTTTCAGATAATAAGTTATTTAAGGAAAGTACTCTGTTTTCATTCCTGTCCAAACAAGTACCTTTTTGTAGGGACATTCTTAGTATGTGTTGTTTGGTGCTACTCACTCCACTTTCTACTAAAGGCTCTGCTTCTGCAGTGTAGTGAGAGTGATATAAACTCACATTAATGCTTACTACTATCTATCTTCTTCATCTAGACAACCCCAGGTAATTGGTGGCTAGCCTAAAGCAGGACCTGAAAGACATTCCTTTGTACACAAGCCTGAAGTTGTCCCCAGTAATTGCCCCAGCTAAGCCTAAACTCAGTAGAGTTAGCATGATACTGCGAAAGCAGTGATTTTTAAACAACAGTCAAAGGAAAATCTTACAAATGTATAGGAGCACCAATCATGTTGGCTTACATCTAATTAATGAAATCTAGGCCTCACTACTCTTTCTTTCAGCAGCAACATCCTGCACTCTTTAAAAAGCCTCCACAAAATTACATTCTTAGATTTGCTGTGCTGAACTCTTACCTCTCTCAACAGTTTGGCTTTGTCTTAACCTTGCATCAAACATGATCCAACACCAAGCTTTCACTTTCTCAGAGTAAATTTAGGATGCTCTAGGAATGTAACCTAGGCTGTTATAGAACACATATCACTGTAGTATGTATGAGCTCAGTACCTTCCAAGGGTGGTTTCTTTGTTTGTATTCTGCTTAGCTTCTATGGTCTTAGAAAAAAAAAATACTCTATCTTCTTCCTAGCTTTAATAACCAAATTTACTGTTGGCATTACACAAATAAATTGTAAGAGTATTTGAATGGATTTCCAAAAACATGTATCTCTTTTACCTTTTCTCAACTTCACAATATTGGAGTCATTTAATGTGATGATATTAGCTGCACTTCAGAGTTCTCAAGCTGTAGGAAAAAATTGAAGACCTTCATCACATGGGACTGAAGTTGGAAGTGTGCATGTGTTCTGCTTTGCATAAATCTGTCAGCAGTCTTGAGATTAGTGCCAGAAAGTAAATGGAGCACCCCACCCCACTAACAACCAGGTTAGTGGTAATGACAGACTAGCAAATGTTTTATGATTCTGCTGGAGCCTCATCTTTGAGCCTCTACATTCATGAAACTCAGATGTAGAGTAACATGAAGAAAGCCACATCCTCTGATGGGACAGAAAGCTCCTGCTGGTTTGTGTAGAGACTCTACCACAGAGTATTTTTAATGACCATTTCGAACTAGTGACGGCTACATATGCTTTGATGAGTGTGTCCAAGCTTAGTAGCTCTCACAGAGCTGGGACGTACTACAACAAAACTAGGCAGACCCGCTGGAAATCAGACACTTGAGAAGCCTACCATACTGTTATAATACAACAGAATTAATATTTTCCATATCTTCAGTTTCAAAGTTCTTTAGTTTGATTGTAAGTAGTTTAGAGTAGTAAAAGCTCAAATCAGCAGAACATTAAACCTGATGAAAAATTGGCAATTTTAGATCTTGATGCCACCTTCCTCTTTTCTAAACACTAACTTCTGTGTGCTTGGAAAATGTATTAATCTTAAAAAATTCAAAATACAGTAAAATAATTTTGATTGATAGTAATTATTTGTGATGGCATTTAAACCTAGGAATGTGTATCTTTTTTTATGTGATTTTTCCTCTAAATAACATCAAAATCACCAAAGTAAGTTCTATCCACAGCAGCAGATATGCACACTACATTCTTAGAACCACAAAAAATGAGAATCCTCTGATCAGGTGGTTCCTAGCCTGCATAAAAGATACAAAATACATTTTAAGATTTTAGCTACTTTTAGCTGACACTCTACTCTCTTTTCCTCATACTTCTTCCACTTCTTTCCTTGTTTACTTTAAAGAAAATATTGAGTAATTCTATTTTCAGTAGCGTATGTGGGTATATTGGTACAAAAATAAGTGATATCCTGTTTTCCTTGAAGTTGCATAAGCTTTGTCTCCATCTCAACACATCTTTCTCTTTCCTTTTGCTTCTGCTCAGCATATCATGCAAAGATCCTCAGATTGTAAGTTTCTTAGGCAGAAATGTTTCAAGTGTCACTAATTCCATCAATATATGTAATATGTCCATAACTCTCACACTCAGGAGTAAATATGGATGTCTACACAAAGATTCTGCCCTTAACTATTCTTAACAGGTTTTGGAGGAGTATACTTTTTTTTCGCCTTTTCTTTCTTCACACTTTTTCCATTTCCCTATGCTCTTTGTCACTCTTCCTGAAACTACACTATTATGGGAAGATTTGCTTGTGAGAAGATGTCATCTACATGTTAGCTTTTTCTTCCAGAGTTTGGAAACAACTACAGGAAACACTTTTGAGCATTTCAGCATGGGTTCCACACACTTTAGCATTTTCAATAAGCACAGTTGTATGGTGGATCTTGGATATAAGCCAGTATCTAAAATGTTAAGGTCTTAAATATAAGGACCAGGAAGTTGATTTGTATCTGGATAATGAATGCAGAAATCCATTAGAGTGTGCAGATTTCCATTACGATCTCTTGGTAGGTTTTCCTGCTTAAGAGGTGGGCTGCTGTATTGCACAAGATGAAACTTCTGTGGAGTCTCTAGCCTGAGTTAGGAACACGAAGATGATAAAAGCATGAATCACAGTTTCCAGATCTTCTTTTGACAGGAATAGGCACAGTCACCTGGGAAAGTGGAAGTGCAACCATTTCTTAACCACAATTATCTCTGTAGTCAGGACTATCTGCAAATCTAATACAGCCTCAAGACTGTTCTCCATTATCAGGTAGTGGAGGGACATCTTCTGTTGAAGGTATGGTCAACATTACTGATTGCTTCTTTCAGTGTTTTGCATTAACTTACTTCCCATTTCAGGAGATTGCTTTAAAATTTTTAAGTGTCTTGTTCATCCATCAGTGCCCTTTTAGCTACTCAGGTCCCTGTATCAAACATTTTTATCATAATTCTATGTTCCCTCTTTTGGGTGATACCATTGATTGTAGAGGTTAAGATGGAGGTGGTGGAGTTGGTGAAAGTTCATCAAAACTGTGGTATTATAATTATCTTCACAAATCCAGTTGTCTCTGAAAAGGAAGGGTGAGGTAAATCCTTGTAGGACTCCATATAGATAAACTATAGACAGACAACTATCTCACAATTCACTGAGAACTACTTTCAAATTGTTCTATACCAACTTGGTCAGTCCTTAACCAGATCACTGGAGGCTACCCATCACCCACACCCAAGCAGTCTGCATTGTCTATTCCTGCACGCAGCCTGATGGTGAGGGCTCCAATATGCAAATATAAGTCATATCTTTGCACCACAATATTCTCATTGACCAGTCAAGAAAGGATTTTTGAAAGTATTTGACACCAGGTGAGATCACTCTGGTCAAATGTTTTATGTCTTAAAAGATCTATTGCACATTATGAAGCTTGGGAGATTACTTTGTGTGAACCAGCATTTATGTTTCCCGTCATTAAAGTAGCCAGTTGCACTTTGCTGGCTTTTACTAGCTATTAGGGTCAGGAATTTGCTTAATAAATCGTAATAGCATATGTGAAGACATTTTTTTAATCTCTTAAAGTATACAGCACATAGCTGGCTGTGTCTGTGTAGACTCCACCTTTTTTGACTGAGTATTTGAATTGTGTTTATGCATTTTTCAAAATAAAGTCCTGGATATTCCACACATTAAAAGGCCTGAACAGGTTTTTTATATAGACTAAAGGAATGTAATGTTCAATTTTTAAGCTTTCTGAGCTTGCAGAAAAATGCAAAAATACATATTTGGGCTTTTGTGATGGAGACTCATGCATATGTACAGTCATTTAGCAAGAGAGAGAAGCATCAATTTATGATTAGCTTTTCCAGCCTAGTGAAGGAAGGAAGCCTTGAATTACTTTTATTCCCCTTGGTCCAGTGCATTTAGTAACCAAAGATTGTACTGACCACAGGACAGTAAAGGAGCTTCTACGGCCATGTAGGTTTACACTGTGGTTTCTTCACTACAAGGAAAATTTTCATTAAAGACACAGCATTGACTAATTTGTCCATCTAAAAGGTCATAAAACATTTGGAATAGAGTCAAAAATATAATACTAAAGGGTATATAGGTATTGCTGTATAAGATTGTTGGGTGTCTAAATACAGTGTGTGTATATTTGTGCATTTGCACATTATGCTTGAGTTCAATTTTTGTTTTCCTTTCTAGCCACAGCCACAAGAATCAGTGTGGAAAGGCTGAGACATAGGCTTTCTTTTGTCACTCACTATACATTTGTTTGTACATTGTACATTGCACATATATCTGTACATGTATTTAAGTATGTACACTCTGCAAAAAACTATTTTAATTAGTTATCAACAAAATACTGTTCATACTTCTCTTGGAAAAGAAAGAGTACAAAGATTGACAGGACATGGGAACTTTTTGGTTTTTTTTTTACTTCTCTCCACCTCAAATAGTGGTACCCATTAATTTTGTGGTTGAAACACAAAGCAGAACTCAAAACGTGGAGCTTTTGCAAAATTTGTATTCAAGAAGTGAACTTAAATTAATATTCTGACTCTTTTCTGTCTCTTGTGTTAAATAAATAATATTTATTTGCTTGAAGCAATATCTGATATTATTTGATTGCTTTCCTTTAAGAAGAACTGCAGGAAACATATGTATATAATTCCATCAATATATATCTATGTCTATGTTTAAATCTTTGGTATGGTCCTGCTTATAATTGTTAAGGTTATATGCTGTAAATGTAACCACGGTTTCATTCTCAATTAGTTGGATTTTTTTTCTTTTATATCAGTATATAATAATTTGATTGCTTTACTTTGACTTACTTCTTCTCTTTGTTACCACCCAGAATTTCGTGCCTATCAGGACCACTGTGAAGAGACTAGCACTAAGTATACTGTTGACGCTCCAAGCAGATATAAAAGAAGAAGAAAATAGTCAAAGGAAGTACTTCAGCCTGGACATCTGAGTAGCAGTCTCAGAGCAGTCTGATTTAGGGTGATGGTGGTGTTTTTTTTCTTTTTTTTTTTGCATGTGGGGTTTGTTGTTGTTGTTGTTGTTTTAATCAAGGTTTTACTGAATTCCCTTTTTTCCCCTCAGGGATAGAACCTTGCATTCATACAGCACTTCACACAGTGGGACCTTGATCCTGACCAGGACCTCTGAGTGCTACCATTATACAAATAATAATAAAATGAAGCAGAACAAAACAGGAGCCCTATGGGCTAGTTTTTCATGTTCCTATCTCTTCTTCATCAAAATTAAACCAATTGAAAGATAATACTGTGTAGAGGATTTTTTTTTTTTACTGACTGTACATTTTCATAACATACACATCAGTGAAATGAGTGCAAGACTTATTTTCAAAAAGAAGAGATAACACTGAGTTTGCTTGGCTTTATTAGTCAGGCTGCTATACATACATTGTTTGGTGGCATCCTATTCTCATGGACAAATAATATTTTTTTAAGGGATTAAATGTTACGGTTAAACACTTTTTAATTGTTATTATCATATTATTTTAACAATTGTAGTCTGTTAAACAAATCCATCAAAAAATGCTTAATATCACAAAAGCAGATTGAGCGAAGTTTATGAAATTTACAGATTACCTAAAATGTTAGGAGTTAATTACAGTCTGCTTTCCCTGGCATGTCAGCTTGATTAAATTTGGAGTTCCAAGATGAATTGGCCCAAATTCATTAGTGTTCCCTGGGTGCATATGTTGGTCAAGGTCAAGCGAAGCACATTGACTGTAGTGTTAGTCAGGAGGGGGAAGGGTTTCTAAAGAAGGTGGGCTCTTAAAAGGTCTGGGGTTGCAGCAAGAAACTTTGATACTTTTTAACTTAATAAATCTTGACAGCCTAATCATGGCTAAGCCTTTGCAGTGTTATTGGTACAGATGGCAAAGCTAGACATATTTAAAAAGATCTCAGCAGCTAGTGGCAGGAGAGCATTGAATCCAAATGCACTGTTGGGCTCTCAGAGAAAGTGCAAGAAGGGAGGATAAAAAGCTACAGAACATTTCCATCTCTTGACATCTCCAACAGCCTCAGATACAAAATATGATAAGGCTCCTGCTGAGCTAATAAGCCCAACAAATGTCTGTGTCCATGAAGTAGATGAAGTGGGATCAAGTAGTTGGGGGCTGCTGTATGAAAATAAGCCAGCACCCAGGGTATAATGGCACTGTAGAAAGCTGCAAGGTCAGGTTGATGACAGAAACACTGGATAAGCAGAGACCCCATCAGTAAAACAGGTTTGCCTGCTGGATCTGAGCCACATAACTATTTTAAAAATCCCTATGTTTTAGGAAACTCAGTCAGTTTAGTAAATAAAAGGACACTAGTTTGTTGTATGAACTGCAACTGTTTCCTATTTATTGCCTTGTAGATTGCATGATGAATTGTTTGTCTGCAAAATATTACATCAAAACAGACCTGAAAAGAAGATTTGACTGCATACTAAAGGAGATTTTTAAGGAAAGCAGTAATGTCAGATGAACCACAGATTTCTTCAAGGCTTGCTGGCATGTTACACTATTTTTTTCTTAATTTCATGTACATCAAGTATATCTATTCATCTCCCTCTTAAACAGAGCTCTGTGTTCCAATAAAATAATTTAAGCTGAAATCATGCTGGATATATGAGAGTGATAAATGTGTCTCCTTTCGTTTTCAAAGAAAAATAAAGATCTATCTTGCTGCAATAGCATTAAAATAATAATTAGACAGTTCTTGGAATTTCAGAAACGGGTCAAGATGTTACATTAATTCTTAAAGAATCATATTCACTTAGTACTATGTGTAAAGGTGTGTTTGAAAAGTACAAAACCTTCTAAATACCATGTGCATTTGTTTATTACATTTGGAAGACAATGCAAAAAATCTGACAGCATGTCACAAAGGTCATACCTATAATTCCCTTTAATTTAAGCATGTGATGTTTTAAATTTATGCAAACATAATTATTGCTAAATTCTAGTGTGCTCTACATGTGCTACTGCAGCCAAAACAAGCCAGATCTGGTCCTATGAGTAACAGCAGCATTAGGAAAATAAATCGGTAGTGATAGATGATGAATATTTATGATTGTTTCTCTCATACCATTTTAATCATTTACAGATATTTTCAGTTTTCATCCAGTAGAAGTACAACTGAATGCAGTGCCTCCCCTGGAGTCTTAAGGAGGATGCATAATAATGTGGTAACCAGCCTCCTTCCCTCTACTCAGGGCTGGGTCATATATCATATTCACAGGCTTGCATTGGGATGCAGAGCTGCGCTGCTCAGCAGGAGCTCCAGGAGGCATGGTGCCTCAGGCAGGCACAGTGTCTCAAGTTCTGTGGCAGCCTGTGGAGAAGTACATTGGCTGCTCCAGCCTTTGAGGCTACAGTATGCTGCTCCTGCCTACTCCCAGCCAGATCTGCTGTGAAGGGCAGTAGCGACAGAGAGGTGACCCAGTCCCCTCCCAGACCTGTTCCCATTGAGGAGTAAATCTGTAGCAGAGGCTCATACAGCAGGAGCAGGGACTACTATTCTGTTTGATCCTTCTGTGATGGTGCTAACAGGAGAGGTACTTCCTGTTAGCCCCCCTCTTCTCCAAGACTTTTTATTTGGATTAGGTTTGTAGGTGGCTGCCACTCACTTTAACGGCTCACGTCTCACTCTTCTCATTTCACTTCCATTTTGCATGCATATAACAGTATTTTCTCTGCCCTGCCAAGCATTCCAGTCTATATCTCCTCACTTATCATAAAAACATCTCTACATCTTTTTACCATACAACTCTTTCAAATCAGGAAAAAGCCCAGGAGCAATAATGTATTTAAAGTACCCTGCCAGAGCATTTTCATCACCTTATGGTTAAGATGGAGATGTCTGGGAGTGGTGAACTGGGGTGGGTAAAGACTAGGTCTTTGTACCACACCCAGATCATAGTGGAGTCCTGGGCACAAATAGAGGACTAGTAACCAAATACTATATCAAACATGACACCTGGCAGCAGAAGACAGACCTATAGCTCCACCCCATGTATTCACCCTAAAGACCACAGTAATCATCAAGTGTTTTCTTAATGGGTCAGAAAATATGCTGACTTCTTCTAAATGTTCTCTTAGTGCACTGAAAATTTTAGGAAGCAGTCAGCAGCAAATGGGATAAAAAGTTGCATTTATACAAGTGTCACAGCTTTTCACAGAATTCCCAACATCACTCTTACATAACGCAAATGATGAAATGATCCCAGACAGAGGGATGGGCTTCCAAGGTGAGAGGGACATAGAAGTCAGTAAAATACTGATTATCAAATAACTGAATATTGTGGATTTACGTTGTTCAGTGAAGCAGACTCATTTCACCTTTTGAGCTGAACCAGACGAGGGAACACGGTAGGTAACACTGTTAAAATTAAATGCATGAGATAAAGGATCAGTTTTTAGCTTCACTGTGGATTAACCATTATCTGGTCCATCATAAAACTGTACAAATGACAGGTGAGCTGTAAAGAAGGAAGGGCCAGGTTCTGGCTTAGCAGCAACTGTAAGGAAAGAGATGCTGAAAAGGACAGAGAACAAAAGGAGAAAGACAAGGCCTAGCTTGATAGGCAACACCTTTGCTTGCTAGTGCAGCCTTAAGTGCAGATTTAAATCTAATTGGATTTTTTGTTGCTATTTTGTTGCTACCGGTGGCTGTTCCTGTAGGTTGTAATGGATCTATATATCACTTTCAAAAAACATGGCTTATTCTTTCAATCCTGCTCATCATACTTTCTTTTCCTGAAACACATATTTATGAAGATCTTCACCTGCTTTGTGCAGTCATTGAATCTCAAGGTTGATAGATAATTTCAGGTAGATGGTCTCATTCTAGCCTCAGTGCATCTTTTAAAGATTTACAGGGCTGGACTGGATCAATTCAGATGGCAGCATCCAGGTTTATCACAACCCAGAACTGATCCACTTCATCTCAGTGCTAATGTTAGCTTTTTTTTTTAATCAGAAGAGATGATCATGAGGAACTGAAAAGAGGAGGGAATGTGTTAGAAAAAGTTCTTAATCAATGACTTTTAAAAAAATACTGTTTTAATTAGGAGGGTGAGTAACTTTCATTCCTGTGCCTTGCTAGTATTTGAAAAAAGAAAAAAAAGTGAGGTAAATGATTTCAGCAACCCAATAGTTGTGTTTTCTCACCTGTGTCACAGTAGAGGTTTAACCTAGAAAAAGGTCTGAGGAAAGATATACGAGGAATTATTTGTGGCCAGCTGTGACAGGGAATGTCAATGGTTATTCTATCCATGAAGTACATATTTGTGGGACAAGAACTATGGTTTTAAGAATATACCTGGAGATATTTAGTATTAAAAAGGGGAAGATGTATTTAGCAGCTGGCATTGATGTCTAAGGAACAATGGTGAATTACTTCTGAAATATAGAGAGATTTTAGGAAAAAAAATCAGGATGGATCTGCTTTCATTTTATAGAATGCTTCTTAAACTTGTTAAAGCATAGATAGATCAGTTGCATTAATAAGATAATAACTTTACATTTTTTACATTATTTGGTATAATTTTGCAGAAAAAAATTGCTACTTACTTTCCTTCATTTTTTTAACAGCAGTTGAGTAAGTAGTAAAGTGGACTCACTCTTTGTCTTTTTGAGAATATTCCAGAATTAATGTGATTCTGAAGAAACAACTTCCTAGAGCCAGACGGAGGGTAGTACTTCAATTTGCACAATGCTTTAATGCTGCAGGGATTTAGGATGACTAGAACAATGTCCATCTCTTGGTGTGTGAAGATGTTAAGCATCAGCAAACCTGACATCACAGTGTGGACAGCACCCTTAGTGGAACCATTGGCCAGAGACAGATTCTATTTATTACTGTGCATCACCAAGCAGAATAAATAAACCGTATGTGGAAAGAAAGAGAATATACAGTCATCTAGAAAGCGAAGAAATGGGTTAAGGGTTCCCACAGTGCTATTCAATCCCATTGAAAATGCTCCAGGAAAGTAAAACCTCTTTATGTCTCAAATTCATGCACCAATTTACCTTACTGAAATGCTAACTTGGGACTGAGAAACACCATGTGCATGTGAGCTACCCACTTTGCAGCAGCAGGCACATGAGAATGGTATCACTGTGCAACAAATGCAGCAAAACAGCATAGCTGACTGTCCGGAATGCATTAAAAGTATGAAAACGCAATGAGTATTTTTCCCTGCTGCTAGTTCATTACAACATTTTCAGTTAGGATGAAATTTTTAAGCCTGATTTTCTAATTGACTGTCCTTTTTGAAGAATGTGGATCTTTTTTACATACATCCAATATGATGTGTCACATTAAAGAAATTTGGCTAGTTCCAAAGAAAATCTGATTTTAAAAAATGATAACACACTAAAAGCTTTACTAAAAGGGTCTGCAAAACAGCTCATATATGTTCCATTTCAGATGATTAATTTGAATAACTGTAGAAATGGATGAGTGTAAATGAAAACAGAAAAGGTTTTTGTTATCATGTCAAATGCTTCATCTATATATTAATTTAAAAGTACATAGATTTTGAAATTATAAATAAGAATAACAGAATAAATCACATTATGCAATTATTTTAATACACTAGATATCTTAAATATATAAAATATTAATATCTTCAATATATATATATTGAATATATATGTATGTATAGTAGAACTATCTGTATTTACTTAAATCTCTAAAATATAAAGTGCAGGGAGTATTTTAACTGCATCTCTTTTTTTTCTATTGCATCACAGTAAATATTTCAAGTCTTTTCCCAATCCTTTTTTTTCCCTCCTTGTAGAAGTCTGTCTCTCACAGAACAAAGGAAATGATAGATATGAGCTTCTATGATTGCTGAGAAGGCAGGTTCAGTAATGACACTCAGAAAATTCTCTTCAGTTCAGAAATCATGTCTAGTACGTTAGAAACATTCTAGAGTGCTATGGTCAAAATTCTGGTTTTCCCTAGGATCTCAGATTGTTGTTAAAGTAATTTAAATAAAATACAAAAAAGGACACTTTTCTATCTAAAATATATGCCATATAGAATAATTGGCTGTCTATCTTTTTTAAATTCTTTTAAATTGATATTTTTGAGGCAGAACAGACATATGGAGTATCAGATAAGAACTGTATGTCTTTCCTACTAATACAGTATGAAAGATGCAATACACACTAACACCTGAATGCTTAAGAAATACAGGATTTGAAGGTTAATTGACTCACTGACACTTGAGATTAGATTTGCACTAAACTTTTCATAAGTACAGAGATTTTTGTATAGATACATTTGTGAGTTTGTATGTCTGTGACCTAATTCTGACTTTCCTCCACCTTCAACTTGGTCAAAAGCCACTCTCAGTGATTTCTGACAAAAATACAGCAAGGGAGAGAACTGAGAGTGAAAAGCAGAGATTTTTTTAAAAGTAAGGCACATAGTGTAATTTTTTGTTTAAGCTGTGTGTAGATATTTCTGATTCCAAACAAAATTTGAAATAAAGATGAAGAATACTGTGATTTCAATAATTTCTCTTTACATTTCCAAGGAATAGGGACAATATGTTTCTGTATACCAAAGTCCATCAAAAATCTTAAACTACTTGTCCACTGAAATTCATAATTTGCCAAATTTTGCCATGGAAAACCTTTTGATCATTCCTAGCTAGAAAGGTGGGATCTAAGTTTACAGAATGGGCCTGTGATCAATGTGGCTACTGAATACTAATCAGCCTATAGTGTATGGTTGTAGCCATCTGCAGTGAGTAGAAACAATAGGTCCAAAGGAGACTCACTAAACAGCATAATCATATATATTCTATAATTGCTTAAACAATGTTCAGAACATGGCTTGCCGAATTAATTTATTTTTCTGTTAACTTTGGCTTACAGTCATGAGTTTTTGTAATATTTACTGATGTGGTATCAGATATTTTGTGATTCTGTTTCAATCAGTAAAAAGGTCACACCAATTTCAATAAAAATAATTTTTAATATTAGAATGTTTTTAATCTTGTAATTGGTATTCATTGCCTGTTCGAATTCCTCACATAATTTAATCCCTTCCTGAAAACAAAATACTATCATACTTTTCCTGTTGTCACACTTTTAGTTGGATGGTATAACACATTTTCTATATATCATGTCTGTATTTTTCCCCTGTTTGAGAGTGCTTTTATTTCTGGTTTCCTAGACATATCAGGTATTTTTCTTTGAAGCAAAATGTAAAAAAAAAAAAAAACCAAAAAAAAACCCCCTATATTTAACCTTCTTAAGTTAAAAAAAAATATTAAAAACTACAATTTGTTAGATGATATTTCTCTAGCAGGAGATGTGAAAAGGTTATTGACACAAAAATGTATTTTCAATAGAAAAAAAAATCAGTCATACTAAGTGTTAAATGCAAACTATTTAGGTTGGTTCAGGCCTTTTTCATACTAGGTTATAATTGGTGACTAACAGTTTGCTCAACTATACTCATGAAACACAGCAAAAATCTTGACAATACTCACTGGTCTAACTGAAGGCTAGCATGTCACCACTAGTTACAAATGATTGCAATGACATAGCTCTCTACAGTGACTTACATTTGAATTAATGTTGTAGAAGAGCCTTGTTTTTTTTCTGCATGTCAACATATTTCCCAGAATTTTCTTTTCAATTTTTATTGTTAGTTTAATTTTCATGATCATTTGAATTAAAGGAAAAACATTTGGTTTTCATAGTAGTGTATGCAAAAGTTTTGAATCATTGTGATTTGACCTTTTGCAGTTTACAAGCTGTGCTGGCAAAGCCTGGCTTTCTTTCAGCTACAACAACAGATATATTGCATTGTCTGTGGTTGCTTGTTCCTGACTTTGAAGCCGATGAGGGGTTTTTTTGAGCCTTTGTCCAAACTGTTGTAAAGCTATTTTGGGGTTATAACAGCTTTCTCATCTGACAAGCTCAACTACGCCTTTCATTGAAGTTGTTAGTATCTTTTTAAAATCTTCTTTTGCTCTTTGATGTATTTCTACACTCCTGGTGTAGCTTAATTCATGTGCTAACAACTACTCTGCATTAAATTCCAAATACACAACACTTGCTACACTTTTATATTGCCTATTATTAGTTAGCTTTGGATACATATCTATAGTAGCCTACTGTTTACACGGAGAAGGAAAAATGTCTACTGAATACCTCATGACTAGGCATTTCACAGCTAGAGCTGAAAGGTCTAGCACTCTTCAGGGTAAAGTTGATGAATTGTAGTAATCCTGACTGGTGTCAGGACAAAGGAGTATCTCTAATTGAGCATAGCTGGAGAATCAGTAAGGGGTAGTATTAGTTAACTAGCCTAAAATGAAACTTTCAATAGGCCATCCCTCCCTCTCACATAGAAAATGAATTGGAGCATTAAAACCACCCCCCTACATCATCGCTTATCAAAGACTTCTATCTCTTGCTCATATACAGTATAGCCTGCTCCAAAGGATCTGGTGCCAACACTGCTGTTTCCTCCATTACATTATACTCTGCAAAGTTAACTACTTTTTTAAATGAAAGCAACTTTGACAGCAATGCATCTTCCCTTCTTTGAACCACTAGAGAATCACATGACTGATATTCATCAGTTACTGAAGAGAATGAGATAAACATCTGCATTATTTTTATGAATAGCAACTGTGGCTCTGGAGTTCATTTTATTGATCTTATCTTGCCTGGCTAGGTAGTTCAAATAAAACTTTTAGGGAATATTTAAAGACAAACAGTGGTGAAGAAAAAAAATATATTATGCAGGTTATGAAGAAACCTTGTGGAAATAATAGAGAATCAGGAAACTCCACCTCTATTCCTTTTCCCTGGCTGTTAAGAGAAATCAGACAAGTTTAGCAACGTTTTATCTTTATCTGGAATCAAAGGGGAAAAGAATCTATTAAAGTCTCTAAAAAAATGGTAGAAATTTCAGCAGAAGAAAACTGACAGGAAAAGACACGTGCATTTGGTTCCAAAATAATTTATTATAACTCTTGTCTATGAAATAAGTGCTTCAACTGAGTGGAACATAAAAATAGCATACAAATAAAAAAATATAAGTAAGAGCACATAGCACTTTGCTTCATCCAGTTGCTATGCTTGCTAGGCAGATTTGAGCAAATAAATAAACCTTTGTTTTAAAGAAGCTATTAAGAATTTCAGACTATCTAGAAAAGTCACTTGAACTCTAAAAAAGTATTTCAGTGTGTCTTGCATTCACAAGAGTTAAAGTTCTAGTTCCATTCAGGAATATTTATGCCAACATTGTGAGATGGAAGTTTTGGTGTTCTGTGCTGCAGTGTGGATGTGAAAAAATAGCCAACGCTCCAGTCCTGAGCAGGTGCATATCCTAATTATATGGTATTTGCTTGAAAACCAGTTTCAGACAATGATAATTCCAGAGCTGTGCCAAATACTTTCATTCTGCCTATGTCTATCTTAATCTCCTGGCGGTACTTTTCTTTTATACAACTAGTAAAAGTTGAAACTAAAAATACAAACATTGTCTTGTTGAAAATCTTTTCTTAATGGACAGATATATAAAACCTCATATCCTGAAGAACAAGACTTACTACAAGAGCAAGTAAATTCATGAGAAAACAAGCATTTTGATCCCTTTGACTTCCTGATATTCTTTCTGAAGGCATAGCATGCTTGTTAACTTCTGATCAACAGAGATCTCAGAGAATATAACATAAAAATTAACCTACAGCATATAAAAATGAATAAAAGGAAAGATGCTTTTTAAATATTAGCTAAAGGTCTGCAGAATTAGTTGTTTGAATTAATTTGGTATTTACTGACAAGGCAAAATGCATATAGACCTTTTCAGTCATATCTCTGCTTAGATTTACTTAACCAGCTGGGTACAACATGGCACTGCACTTATCACCTAAGTGCAAAGTTCTCAATAAGCATTGTAAAACTGGTAGTCATACAGGCGGATTTAGTGCATCATTACCACTACATTGCAGATAATTTCTTTGTCTTCAAAAGAAGCAAACAATCCTGGAATTGCAAAATTAGTTGAAAGTGGTGTAATGAAATTTAACTCTTAAATACCTGTGTTCACAGAAATACTTGTGCCTCTCTCTACTGGACTAGGTGCAAAGTTATAGAGCCTCTTCCTCTAATTTCTCTTTCCTTCTATACCTGCAAATTTAAAATGAATTATACAGTGAGGTAGCTATAGCAAGAAACTGTTACATTATTTAATCACGAGAACTGGATCCCATGTTCAAGTTCTTGCCTCAGATCAAACACAAAAAAGATGTAAGCCTGAAGCCCAGAGAAGTGACCATGCAGTATATGGCTCAAGTGACCATGCAGTATATGGGTTACATTATTTATTCTTGATGAGTAGTAAATTGTTGCAGTCTTTAACTAACTACAACTGAAGGATTAGTGCCCTTGCCTTCTGTTTCCATATTGGTGTTGACTAAAATTGACCGAAATATTATCTATGACATTTTAGAAAAATGTACTATATTATTTAATACATCCATATTGCTTGTGAAATTTGTATTTTCCTGAGTACTCTGAGCTGTGGTGTCCCTTCACCACTACTGCTAGTGCCTACAGGTGTCTTTATAAATCTTCACTTCCATATAGTATTTTTTTATATAGAAAAAGTAACTAAAAATACTTATATTGCTCCCCCTTCTAAATTGTCTGTTTAAGAGATGCCTGTCACCACTATCATATATTACATACCTGTAAAATGTCTTGATTCTACATATGCTGAAACTTCATCCTTCTTCATATCCCAGATCTTCCATAATGCTCTTGTTTTTCTTCTATCCCCTCACCCCTTACACAACTCTTCAGACTTTGGCATATGTAGAAGGCTATCGTCTAACTTCATCCATTTATGAAGATATTGTAAGGAGATCTATGATAGTTCATAAGAATTCTCAAATAAGTCTACTTGGTGTTACAATGTACCTATATTGTTACAATGAAAATAACAATTGTCATTCCTGTTCTCAAATCTAGCTTAGTGAGGAGGTGGTTCATTTGGGTTTTGTTTTTGGGGTTCTGTATGACTGTTTTATTTATTTTAACCAATATATCTACTCCAATTCCACCTTGTTCTCAACTACAGTACTAGAGCATGATAGAAGAAAGTATATTTCACCTCAAAGAGGAAGATTTTGAATTCTGACAGTCTCCTTCCTCATTAAAAAAGCATCAAAAGTTGTATAATTTTCTATTTCTTCTCCATTTGCTGTTTCTTCTTAGTTTGCTTGTGATTTTGTTGGTTTTATTTTCAGTAAATTCAAACAACTTGCAGATTCATCTAATCAATAGTCTGAAAATGGCCACTTTGGTTTTCTATTCAAAATTCAAATTAAACTTCTAGAACTTGTCCTTTATTTAGGTATATCTTTTCTTTGACGATTACCACTGCTATTGCCCTGATTTTCTGACACTAAGGCATCATAGAAAACAGGAAATAAAGTTTGCCTGTATTTTTCTTTGATGTTTGTCTGCAGTTTATTTGTAAGAAATCTTTCCAGAAATCAGCTTGTGTATGAGGAGCTAATTTAGGTGAAGATGAAGTCATTGAGAAATTCTTGGCAAGATCATAGAATAACAGAATGGTTGAGATCGAAAAGGACTTCTGGAGGTCATTGGATCAACCTTGCTGCTCAAGTAGGGACACTTTGAGCTGGTTGTCCAGCACTGTGTGCACATGACTTTTGAATATCCCCAAGGATGCAGACATCACAACATCTCTGAGAAGACAGTGACAGTTTCTGGTTACCCTCACAGTGAAAAAGGTTTCCTGATGTTCAGAGGGAATCTCCTGTGTTTCAATGTTCCTGCTGTCGCTAGTCCTAGCACTGGACACCTCTGAGAAAAGCCTGGCTCTGTCCTCTTTGAGCTCGTCTTTAGGTATACATACATTGATAAGATCTTCCTGAGCCTTCTCTTCTCCAGGAGAACAATCTCAGCTCTCTCAGCTTTTACTCATCAGAAAGATGTTCCAGTCACTTCATGATCTTTGTGGCCATTTGTTGGACCATTTATTATAGCAAAGTGACCTCATTGGAAGGCCACTCAATAATCTTTGAACACGAAAACTGGGAGAAGTGCACAAGGACTGGAGGAAAGTCAGTGTCCTTCTTATTTTCAAGCGGGCAAGGAGGGTCTAGGTAACTACAGGCCAGCCAGCCTCAATTCAGTCCCTGGGAAGTTGATGGAGCAGATAATTCTGGAAAAAATTTCCAGGAACATAAAGGATAAAATGAAGTCTAATTCACTGGGTTGGGGATCATTTTCACTTTAACAGGGCTAAATGGAGTTTTCTGTTTGATAGGAAAAATCTAACACTAATGAGAGAATCTAATGATTAGAAATCTGTTGTGAAACAGAGTCCAAGTTTTGGAGGCCTAGAACAACCTCTAGGCACTCACAGAAAATCGTTGCTTCCTTATGTAAGTGTACTTTCCCAAGACCATTTTACTTTGGTCCTCCAGTCAGTAGCTAGCTGAGGGAAATATCAAGTCCTCTGCTTTGTTCTTTGTTATTGAAACTCTTCATGTGGCAATCTGGGGAGCTGTTCTCAGAGATCCAGCACACGCTCTTTAGTGATTAGTCCAAAAGAAGATTTTGTTAGTGCTCATCTCTGTGTAAGAATGACAAGGACAGCTGTACTGCTCAGTAACTGACCAAAGAATCTACTTTATCCAGCACCTGAGTTTAAGGGGTCAATACCGCCTCAGATGATTTTTGGTTCCAAAAAATGGAGCCAAGAGCCTCGTGGCCAAGAAGGCCAATGGCATTCTGGGATGCATCAAGAAGAGTGTGGCCAGCAGGTCAAGGGAGGTTCTTCTCCCCCTCTACTCTGTCCTGGTGAGGCCTCATCTGGAGTCCTGTGTCCGGTTCTGGGCTCCTCAGATCAAGAAGGACAGGGAACTGCTGAAGAGAGACCAGTGCAGGGCCACCAAGATGATCAAGGAGATAGAACATCTTTCATACGAGGAAGGACTGCAGGAACTGGGGCTGTTTAGTCTGGAGAAGAGAAGATTGAGGGGTGATCTTATTAACATTTACAAATATCTAAAGGGTGGGTGTCAGGATGTTGGGACATCCCTCTTTTCTATAGTAGATAGTAACAGGACAAGGGGTAATGGGATGAAGCTGGAACACAAAAAGTTCCACTTAAACATAAGAAAAAACTATTTCACTTCAGGTGAGGGAGCAGTGGAACAGGCTGCCCAGAGGGGTTGTAGAGTCTCCTTCCTTGGAGGTCTTCAAGACCCACTTGGACACTTTCCTATGTGACCTGATCTAGGTGAAACTACTTCTGCAGGGAGATTGGACTAGATGATCTCTAAAGGTCCTTTCCAATCCCTACCATTCTGTGATTCTGTGAAAGGCAGTGTACTCAGAGTACACAACATCTGGGTACGGGGATGGGTCTCGGGAATTAATCACGTATTTGTGGAGCTAAGATGGAGAGACTGGTGATCAAGATAATGAAGCACTGGCTGTGAAGGATTTTGAGACAAGTTTTTGTACCAGAAATGAGCAGGAGCTTGGTGTGAGCCAGATGCTCAGACAAGTGCCTTATGGAAACATTGATTATAGAGTGGCTTCAAAAAGACTAAGCTACTTAGTACTTGGTATGTACTCTAATGTTGTAGCTATTAGCCTCTTCCAGGAATTTAATTTACCTCACTGATGCTCAATGTCAGAGAAACCAAAATGACTGAATGTGATTTTGGATTCTTGTACATATCCCTACAACACATTGTGGTATGGTATGTAATTAAATTTAATTATTATATGAAACAAGATTTCTTTCAACAAAGTAGGCATTTCTGGTTCTTCTATCCAGAAATAATACAGTGGAACTGAAAAAAAGAACAGAGAAGAACAATAAAATTGATCAAAGATATGGAAATTCTTCCACACATTAAAAATTGTGAGATAAAAATTATGAGGAAGATTAAAAAATAAAACAAAATAAAATAAAATAAAATAAAATAAAATAAAATAAAATAAATAAATAAATAAGAAAGAAGGATTAAGGGACCAACTGATAAAAGTCTACAAAATCTTTAACCACCCTGGATAATGCAGATAGAGAATTATAGATCCCCGTGCATACAAGAATACGGGCTACTAGATGACAGAAGCAGCTGGAAAAATCAAAACAAATAACATGAGATACTTCTTTATACAGCATAGTACTAATCTGTGGAACTCATCTCTATGTACTGTGGATGTTTAAAAAATGTCACATGTTCCAATTACTGAGAAAAAACATTAATACAAAAAACTCATTCAAGACTGAATTACACTGAAAGGCCAGAAGAATATGGCAAACAGTATTACACACTGGCCTGGTTCTTATCTTTTCTCTGATATCTGCTACAGAACATTGTCAGAGACACAGTACAAGACCTAGACCTTTGGTTTCAACCATCATGGTTGTTCCTATTTTCTCATGATTTTAAACTATATAGTATTCCAGAAATTCCCAGGCTGCAATACCGACTTCACCTCTAGTCTAAGTGATTACACAGGTAGTACTTTACCGTCTTTACTGTCTACTTTAGTAGACGGTAGTATGGGAATCATAGTATAGCAGTGTCAATTTTGGGCTGGGAACAACTGCACTGGGATCATCAAACCCAGAAGTGTGTAACTAGGATTCAGTTGCTTGATATGCATTTAATCTGTTTTGGATTATACATTAAATTTGGAATTTAAATAAAAGTTGTGGCCAGAGACCTTTGACCGTACTAATAGATGTCACAAGGCCTCTTTAGAGCCACAAGGCACAAAATAAATGGTTTGTGCTATTTTTGATTGAACATAGAATTATTTTTCAAACTCATTTTCTAAAACCACTCAATTTTTGTTTGTGGTTTGGCTCTTCCAGAAAGTCTTTGTTCATTAAGCTTTTAGTTGCTTCTGTTGAAAACAGAGATGCTTTCAAGTGAAAAGTTTTAAGAAAGTTTAGAAAATATTCTGGAAATAATTTAAAAAGTAATAGTTCTTCCCTTGATTTATACCCTTGTATCTTATATATAAAAGTGAAGCAGAATGCTTTTAATTGTAGAATTAACAGTCTAATTTTTTTTTCTGGTTGCAGTCCTAACTTTACACTATGTGGAGTGTTGCTCTGATCTGGAAATGAATGTCAATGTTCAGTCCAGATTAATTATTTAGAAAAAAATGCAAACTGACATTTAGAAAAATATAGGTGAAATGGAACTCTTTTTAAGTATAGCAATAAAAAAGGAAGCATAGGATGGTAATAGAAATAAGTATGGTTATTACCATTAGATACAGAATAAAGACAGTGTGATCAAACCAAACAAGCTATGATTTACATTTGCAAAATATATCAGAATTTTTTAATGTGTTAGCAATTATTACAGTTTATAGTTATGAGTTTAAATTGATTAGGACTTTTTAAAAAGATATAAAACAAATGGCTATCAGAGGAATTCAAACTACATTAATGCAGATATTTTTAATGGTAAAATATACGACACTTATAAACACTTTTTTTCCTTGGTACATGTTTAAATAAATTTTCTATTCTTTGAGTAGCAAAATGTTTAAGACTGACAAAATAGTCATAGTCTACAACCTACATAGGAAAAGGCTTTGATTACAGTAAAATTACACAAAAATGTGTCATTAAAAGGTATTGGAGAGACATAAAACCTAACCTTTTGAGATGAAGAATACTTAATATTCTCTTCATGATCATGCAAGGGGAAATTCTTTGCTATGGAATAGCTATTTTCCTGTTAAGCAGCCTATTTCATCAATGATTTATTCCTGAGATGTAATAGGTCGTTTAAAATGGTGGTTTAAAAGTTAGGCCTTTTTTGTTTAATTTTCTCACAGGCAGTTGGTAATTATCATGGTCCTGCAGTTTCTCTGGAATGCTGTGGAGGGTCAAATGCCAATGGAACCCTGCTTTATAGGGTAATTAAGACAGTAGACATGGTTATTAAATACATCGCGCTAAACTAAACTGGAATGCTGTGAAATAAAATCCAAAATCATAAATAAAATGTGGGTATTCTAGTAAAAAAAAAAGGAAAAAAAAAGAAGAAGCTTTCTATAATCATATTTGCAGTAAATAGCTCTGGCTGAATTGAGTCTGAAATTCTGCCATTTAAGTATCTACAGTCTTACTAGGTGTTTCAGGAATATTTTAAAACTAAAAATAAAAGCAAAAGTGCTCTAAGTGTATTTTGTGTGCCCAGAAACCTAGTATAATATAACCTTAGAGTGCTCGATGTATCTAAAGAATGTAAAAAATACTCCACAATGAATAGAACCTTCTGTATTCATAATTACCATGCAGCCTGTGCTGGAAAATATATACTAAAATAGGATGATGGATGTAAGTTTAATGTGAATAACAAATGAAGTTTGGAGAATCCTGCAGAAAATACCATGCTATGATAACCTCTTTTTCAGATACTACCAGATGTAGTGTAGCTGTTTCATTCATGTCTATCTGAACATTTTGTGTTTGTAATGTCGTTTAGACATGTACAGAGACAGTACTATGTGCCTTATGTGAAAGAGAGGGACAAAGATTAAAGACTTGATCAACACAGGTAATACTAACAGAATGAGATGTGAAATATTTTAACCTGTAAGATATTGCTATTTCCTCAGAATATACAATAAACATATCTTCATACCTTTTCTATACTGAAAAAAATAGAGCAATTTAATATCTTCTTGGAAAAATTGCAATGAGTATGAGAAAGGGGTATGGAATTCACTTTGGAAAATTAGTCTAATATAAAACTAAATTAATAAAATTCAAAAAGAGGTTTGTACATGTAATTCAAAACTATATTCTCTGTTTAATGTCTGGAAGATTATATATGCAAAATCATTAGTAAAGTCATTGCATTACTAGAAATCAAGAGAGAACTATGTCTCCTTAAGAAAAAAAAAAAAAAAAAGAAAATATTTCCAATTCTAGCTGTAAAACTGGAAGCCAGAATGTGTAGTTGACAGGCACAGAGCCAGCTGACTTTAAATCACTGGCCTTTCTATCAGATCAGTCTTCCTACTTCCACATGGAACACATTTTAAGTTAACAATGTGTAGTTTGGCAAAAGAATTGTTTTTCTTTGGCATGGAGCAGTTGTCTCATTTCTTTAAAAAAAACGTATTTTCTGCCTGCTTATATATACAGTGTGTATGTCGACATTCTTTTGAACTTAAAAACAGTTGTTACATTAAAAAAAACCCCTTCACTTAGACAATTATATTCTGGCTATTCTGGGTTTTTATATATACATGCAGACATAAATGATGGAAATGAATATTTAATTCAGCTATATACTAGCTGATGTGACTCATCCAGGTTTTAGTGTTTACTTAAATACATATGTAAATGCCTATAAAAATGTTGATTAAGCTACTTGACCAGACACTCAGAAAACAGGCCTCCTTCCTTAAGACAGTAATTTAAGTAAGTCTCAGTTGATATCAGAGTATTTACAGTGTGGGTATAAACTCTGAGACAAACTAAGATTAAATCTGAACATTTTGCTCATACTCCAAAACCTGGCCACTTCAACGAGATATATTTATAGCATGAAAAAGTAGTAGAATGGAATGCTACTCATTCAGACATTTGCAGTTGATTTATTCATTCCTGGTCGCTTCCACTGAAAACTCAGAAAAGCAGAAATGCAAATTTTCAAAACATTGGTTCCACATGAAATGGGACAGACCACTGCACCAGCTACTGTTGTGAGACCAGATAGAGCTACTGCTACCTACACATAAAGAGAGCCATTAAAGAGAAGTTGTTTATTTCTGCTTCTGCAGAAATCATAAACACCAGCCATAAGCCTGACAGCACAAGCTGTGCTGCAGTAAATTCTAGTACTTTGCTGGCCATTCTAAGCTGCCCAGTAAAAGTTACTGTAGCTAAATCCCATATACATTTCATGAAATAATCCTGCTCAGAAGATGGTATCATATTCACGCACAGCAGGGTGTGTAAATGCCTATAAATCAAAATGTAGAATCTGAAATATCTATCAAAAAATCTGTGCAAATTTAACCATGACCCCTTGCCAGACAATAGGCCTTCATATGTTTTGCAGCTTAGCAGACACCAAGGAATTTTGTTTGGAAGTGATAGCTACTGTCTATGTAATATTTAGGACCTATTCATGGAGCATCTGGCAGAAAATAAAAGGGTTTCCTCCTCTAACATATGCTAAAGAAGGATGTGGTCCTGTGCCTGCTCCTCCTCTTCTGACTTTTTGCAAATAGCATAACATAAGAGACAGTTGTTTCTGGCTGCCCTGCTGCCTGTCATGGCTGTCAAGTGAAATCCCATGAATTATTGCTCTTCCAGATGTAAGAGATTTCCAGGCTGCCTTAAACTGCTTGTGGTTTGTGGTGCTGGAGAGGAAAGAAACGAGATTAAACTTCAGCTCATCAGTGCAATCTGAAAAGATCACACAGAGTACTAATAATCACAACTTTTTCATTCCAGAGCTGGACCTGAGAGCAGTGTGCTTTTTGTTTCAGGGCTATGTCACATTAAGCTTGTTGGAAGATACTGATTAGGGTCAAACAATGTTTGAAGATCAAAAATAAAAATTTTAACTCTGTGTTGCTGCATACATTTTGCATTCTTCAAAAAGTATCGCTCATTACTTTAACCAGCTGAAACACAAGAGACTGTAAATTGAGTTCTGTAATTCTGAGATATCAGCACTTCTTAGCATAAACTTAAAAAAGATAAAAAAATGTTCACCAAAAACTATTAATCTAATGGCATATGGCATCCCTTATAACTGAGAGGAAATAGTCACCAAAAAACCTCCATTTATCACTTTGGTTTCTCTATAAATGTCTATCTTCCTGATTCTCAAAACTTGGCCTTTTTTTTTCTTTCTTTTTATGGTTTGTTTGTGTCAACCACAATAGCTTCTGGACCTTTGAGGCTAGTTTGAATGTTTCATATTAGTAAAGAGTTCTTATTCATACACTGATTAGTTATACAGTTTTCAGAATGCTCAATTGAAATCCTCTGTAAGTTAAGAGATAACAACAGGTCCAAAATGATGGTTAGACATTTAAACAAAGGTTTTCATTATTTTTTCAAGAATTGTTCCATAGTTGTACTGCCCACTCTAAATATTTACTGTTTAATTTCTAAATAAGTTTTTATCTGTCCTCTTTGAGATGTATACATAGGTATGAATGAATGCAGAGAGACACTTAGCAATGTAATGCATATTGTTATTTGAAAACTATACTTTAAATAATAGTTGTAATGCAAAATAACGTAATGCTTTAAAACCTAAGCATTGTCAAATGATTACTGTCATGACTGGTTTTTTTTATTAAATCAAGACAAGTTGAGAGGCCCCTGACATTTCACTGCAGCCCTATTAGCAAAATATTAATTACAGATAAGGAAAACATGTTGCCCCAAAAACACCTGGAAATAATTGGCAAATGTATGTGACTTAGATCAGAATGTAATTGCCCTGATTCGACCTATGTGGCTTTTTCTAAAAACTGACGTAGCTTGTTTAAGTAATAGTGTTGGCTACCAGATGTAAAACCTCCCAGGCTAGCTTCCTTTTCCGTTTGAGCTTGAGCATATCAAAAAGGCTCTCTAATGTGAGATGATACCAGTAAAACAGTGATGAAAATGATAGGTAAGAATATCTGCAAGTGACTGACATGAAAGCATTTATCACTTCTCATCTGTGTGTATTAAACCATAGTGGAAAAGAGCCCTTCAATGCAAATGCACTAATTATTTGACACTGGTATTCTTCAGACATTTTTTGCTATGGGATGCAAGTGAAAGATTACAGCTGAAAAAATGATCATCATACTTGAGGCAGGCTCACAGATTCTTTTCTTATGTTCTCTGTGAAGTTGTCTTGAACTGAAACCTCTGCTCCTTAAGGATTAAGGGATTGAAAAGCAAAGACTGAAGTTGCTGTAATTTAAACCCAGTCATTCTCTAGCACAAAGGTGCAAAATGGACTAAGTCAATCCCCTTCTTTGCTAGTTCAGCTAATAAATAATTTTACCTTTTGAAAGTTTTGTTCTATTAGCATTCTAAAGTTGTCATTATCTTTAAAGGAAATTTATTTTCTTGATTTTTTAATGTGAGAACAGAGCTGTGAGATATGGAGTAGGTGGACGTGGTTTCAAAATGCAGTTTACAGCATTACTGAAAAATTACATCTATGTGATGTACTGATAAATCATAAAGATAAAATTAATCAATTAATGCCACTGAGGTGGATTTTCTTGTTTATAAAATTATCTTGTCTCCAGAAGTACTTGCAGAATACTTTCTATTGCTATTTTTAAAAATAGATTTTATTACTAAAAAGTCATAAAAAGTATCAGATTAAACAAACTTTGTTCCAAGGACTGCAAGAAAAGAGAGAGCATTATGTTATATTGCAGATAATTAATACATTCACTAGACAGAAAAAATCCAGTTAATTACTGGGTGCACTTTAACTGATTGCAGGTTCTGAGTTTCAGTAACAAAATTAACTGAATTCACATTTCAGGTTGTTGGTTTCTTTTTAAACTTTGTCACAAAGACTCAGTACTTAATTCTAATCAAAACAAATCAGAGCTTCTTTTTAAAAAAATATTCCCAGTGGAAGTACAACATATCCAGCACAAAATGAAGCCTGAGCTCTGTGGTTTGGGCACTGCTGCACTGTGCACAGGACCTGTCTTTGATTACTGGGTCTAATGCTCTGCTGGCAGACAAGCCTTCCCAGCAAAGGCTGCAATGCTCAGCTTCTGAGAAGGATGTAGCTCAGTGGTCTTGGGGAGCACAGTCCCTCAGACCCACTTTCTTGGAAGCAGCTCTAGTGCAGGCAGAGATGAGATTCCCTCAACCTCCCACCAGCACATCAGGTGCTGTGAAGTGAAGGCTTACATACAGGAATATAAGGGAGATGTAGTTCTTTGGAAGTCTGGAGAAGTTTTTTCCCTGGGGGAAAATACATAAATGTATTCTCTTGTGAGACGTGTTGAAATTTACTGCCTATAGGAGCAAGTGTAGACCTTAGAATTACTTCTATCGAGTTTGGGCCACATTGCATAGTTCCTATTTGGGTGAGGAAAAGTCACATAAGTGGTTACATATTGGTATTTTTAAATAATTTTCTGTCACTGATTTAAAACTATGACTCGCTGTTTATCCATACATTTGATGTGGAGCTGGAAACCAGCAATAATACGAGCTTTCCGGCACTTCCCATTTATAACTTCAAAGCCTAACCTGGAGGACCACCCTCTCTAGAGACAGAAGCAATTCATTTTCCATATTCAATGTGCTTCTCTTGAGGGGAAAAAACTGCCAGTCATGCCAAATTGTGTTGAATGATACAAGGTAAAGCTGGTTTTATCACATGGGCAGCTGACACAAAACTCTTCCACTTATCTTAGGTTGAATGGGGAATGGGTTCAGAGATGAAAGGTCAGTTCTTTATCCACTGAGCCCTCCAGATATTCCAAAATCCCCAGTACATTATAAATTTGAACAGTTTAAGCTCTCTTAAATAAAAGAATCTCTTCTTGCGGTAAAGTATACAGTGTATATAGATACAGCACAAGAGAAGCATGCAAAAGGTCAGAGATGTGACCTTTTAACGTCAATAGTTTTATTTATTGACAAGAAGTACAGTTTAAAGGGCTTAATGAAAAAGCAAGACAAGAATCAAGGAACCTGTTAAACTACGTAAATTTGACTGACTAAATAGACTGTACTACACTCTTCAGAAATTGCAATTGCTATATATGTTTTAAGGGGGTTTTTCCTAGCAGAGGAAGCAGCTTCAGAAATTAACATCGTACTGGTTACACTGCCAGTCTACAAAGCAGTTCCTCAGATTTCCTAATTTGGCCTAAGACAATGAAAGTGGCATTTTTATTTTCTTTGACAAACAAGAAAAAAGGTTGAATCAATAGTCACTTTGTATGTAGCTCTCATTCCCATTGAAATCAGTAGAAATTGAAATCATCCTGATGGCAGGATGATACACATAAAATTTCTCTAATCTTCTGATTTTATCTTATTTTATTTTTTATATTTTTATTTTATATTCTGTTCTATTTTTCAGTGATCATAGTTGTTCAGCCCTACACCAGAGGACTCTAGTTGGCATGTGCATCACCAAAACAGTTTTACTTTTATATCACCATTATAATAACTGTTTTTTCCAACATACAGTTGGAAATACCAATGTCTATGTATATAGATAATACAACTAATGTATGAATTTCAATACAAATATGTGTGTATATGGACAAGCTTTCCAGTGATCCTGATCACCAGGAGTTTCTGTTGAAACCATTGAGTGCTGTAAATGCTCAGAAATTCAGAATATAAAGCCATTTAGAAATTAAAAAGTATTTATCTCATTATCAAGTGCAATCTCAGAGATCTGAAGATTAAAAAGGGAATTATTTTTTTTTGTGCACAAACAGTAGTTTGGCCTGTTATAGTGCTATTTATTGACTACAGAATTTTGTTTAGGTGATTCAATTATCTGTATCCTCAAGTGCAGATTTTATTGTCATGGACTTCTGGATTTTTTTATTTCAGTAATAGTGTCTAGTATTATTCTAGTTCAATTTTAAAGCTTCTCCTCTGAAAAGACAACTGCCTTTTGTGATGTAATTCAGAGACTTCATTGCAAATGGGCATCGAGACACAGAAATTGAGAACACGGGGAAGAGAAACAAAGTCGGATTAAAGATTGCCTTGAACTACTGGAGCTATGGCCCAAGGACTCAGCATTCTTGTTTAAAATACCTTAACAATAATACTGATCATTTAATCTCTAGTGCCTTTTACGACTTTTTTTCTTGTAAAATGAGAACAGAATAAAATGAGAGTAGCTATAATGACAGAAACTAGATAGGAAAACACAAAAAAAGTAGTAGTGCTAGTTCTTGTGATAATGTTTTCATCTTATTCCTCTTTCTTATTACTGTACTAAAATGCCCTTGCAAAATATGTTGATTTTTTTTATATAAATAGTAAACAATAACACACTTAACACGGCTTTCCTTATGAAACTTTATAGCAGGATCTCTTGTCATTATTTCAGACTGCCTTCAACATGACGTGATCACTCCATTTGATCTTTAGTGTCACAAAGTATGTGAACTCTTTGCGTTTTAAAGTTATTTTTCAAGATCTCTGATGTTAGACAAACTATTGTTGAAAGATGCTCAATCAAAACAGATACTTGATTTTAACCTTAGAAAACTGCAGTCTTTACAATATCAGCTTACTCTCTAGCTTCACTCAGAAGAGTGAAGCTTTATTCGTGACACAATCTATGGCAACTTCACATTTGCAGGGATTTTCCTGTGTTTTGAACATTGGAGCTTAGTCTCATACAGTGAAGCATATGAACATTGAATCATCAGTGCTTTCACACTTGTGACAATGCATTAATTAGATTCTCCTTTAAAAAATATTCAAGAATTGCCTGCTACGTGTATATTGAGAGTAATGTCTTCATTGTTTAAATTATTTCATTAGAAAGAAATTTCATGCATAAAGAATATGTGCACATGCAACCAGCTAGATTACGAAAGAAATCTCTGGTGTCATTCTGGCTTATTTTTACGAAAAAATGGGATGCCCCTCAGTTAATCTGCATTATATTGTGTAGACCAATTTTTATTTAGTCTCGTCACTGTGCTGAAATGACTGTTTATGAAAGGTCAGTTACAGTACTCAGAGCCCCACAATGGACTGAAATGTAGGAGAAGATGAGTGATTTGGAACCTTAATAAAGAATTTTTGCTTTATTTGTACATAACCTTGAAGAACACTCACAGATTGCAACTGTTATACAGGATGCAGTGGTACAACTTCTCAGGGGCTTTTTGTCTGAACACCTTGACTCACTGTTAGCACCTAGTAACTGCAGTAACATCAGGTGGGTATTTATTGTATTTATTGACAATTGCCTCTTGTTTTCCTTTCTTTTTTTTTTTTTCTTCTCCACAGATCTTGATGAGCATTCTAGGCTTTCTAGCTTCCTTGCTTTCATCTGTCTTTGTTAAGGCATTGGGAGGCCTTTTCCTATCCAGAGACCAAAATGCCAAAGAAAGGTACTTTTTTTCCCTGACCTTCTGAACAGATAATTTGTACCTACTGTGTGCAGTCTGAATGTCTGAAGTACACATTAAAAGAATAAATAGATACAATGCTGTTCCACATATGGTAAATGTGTTACCCTGATATTTCCTCACCCTGTCAGATTAACAAGTATATATTTCCTTAAGTTTGCAAATGGAACCTGGTAAAAGTCCTGTTATGATGCACAAGGGATATAGGATTTTGTTGTGGTTTTTCCTTCCCTTAAAATGCTGGAGAAGGTACTTTGGGATTATGGCATTAGGAAAGATTACATAAGATTCTTTTCAAGGGAATTTTTAATTTCAAGGAGTAGGTTTTCACAGTGATGAACACCCACCAGTGTCTAAATTTTCAGCATCTATGAAAATGTGGCCTTTAGGTTGATAGATGATTTCTTAAACAAGCAATATCATCATTTCAGGGTTTTTTTCTTTGATGAGGCTTTTTTAGTCTCTAAATTTTGTAACAGCCTGGAAATCTTGGCCAAAAAAAAAAAAAAAAAAAAGAAAAAAACAAAAACAAACAAAAAAAATCTTATTGCAGATAATGGGGGTTGGATACATAAAACTTTTTGTTATATTGAAATTCTTTCCTATTTGACACAATCTCAGAAACAGAACTTTCATATTATAAGATTAATTCTGCTACTAACTAAAGCCCATGTTTTGTACATGCTTTTTCTTCAGACTGTATGTATTAAAATATCAGAAGTTCAAAAATATTTTATTTAAGCAATCTGTGTCGTGAACTGGAAAGAAGATGTGTATACTGCCATGGAAGTTGTGAGAACATGTTGTACTAGTACCTTAGCTGTCACTCTAGACAGTCAAATGAAGTAAGTCAATGGATCTGTGGTACAGAGGTCAGAGTGGCAGTATTTCTGAAGAATTCAGAGAAGCTGTCTGGAGACTGCTAGTGTGTGAGATGGAGGAAAAAAGAGAAATATCAGCAATGAATTCCCTAAAGCTATTCCCCTGAATGTGTTCTATAATAAATTTTAAATGTGTGTCATAGTGGGGTAGAGGGGTCAGATTTACTAATAATTTGCATTAACATTTATAATATCTATCTTTTATGAGCATGATCTCTTTTAGAGTTTTGAAAGTTTATCTTCTTCCACAACAAATTCAGATTTATACTGACTATATCATTCTCTGATATTATGTTCATCATTTGTATTTAAAATTAAGAGGCCTTTCACTGCCTGACTACATTCACAGACAGAAACTACTGTAATCTGCCACAGAATCAATGAATGAATGAGAGCACATGTGCTTTCCTTACAGAACCTAGATCAGTAACTCAAGGCAGGAGGAAAACGTACTAATACAAGGATCTGATGAGAGAGTGCCTTTCCTCCAGTGATCCAGCTGGCTTGCTCATGACAAAGCTTTTACAGGACATAACATAAATGAAGTAAGAAAAATGAAAGCATTAAACAATGTAACTGAGGAGAGAGGAGAAAGAGGAACTTATGGGAAGGCAGAATCTCTCTCAGAAGCCATAAAAGGCAATATTGCTGGTATGATTGCTCCAGCTTTCACAAAGCAGACTGTTTGCCTAGCTGGAAGACACTCAAAAGGATTTACAGTTTTTCAGGGCAGACAACACCCTCCAGATCCCACCTCAGGGTATCTCAGGTGTGAAGTGGGGGCTTGGGGAGAGGGCAATGGAGCAGGCTCAATTGGCCAGTAGTGCCCTCAGCTGACATCGTAGTTTATTTGTGAGCTTATTAAGCCTGGCCAGTCCTTTGGGGACACTCTTAGCAAAGGTCACAAAAGACAAGATTTTGCATAATGAATACATTAAAATCTTTTTGTTCGTGCATGGGGAGCATGAAGATAAAGGCAACAAGGCTTTGGAACGCAGGAAAAGAGGTAAAAGAAAATTAGTCCCCGAGGTAGCAAATATGATCACCATGTGGGCTTGGGTTCCTATTTTAGAGGGTGAGCTCTGAGAGAAAAAAAGTACTTGGAAATATGCTGCCTTTTATTTAGATCCATAGCTACTGCACTGAAGCAGTAAGCCATGAAGGGCAAAAGTGCCACTCTCCACTATAATGAGTCACTTATATGGAAGGATCCCAGATAGTGAATAGGAAAGGATGGGGAATGCTGTATGCATTTTGAAGATCTCAGGGAGTAGAGAAAAAAAAAACCAAAAACAACAACAAAAAAAAAAGAACGCCATGTCAGCATGTAGGCTATAAATTGTGCTTAGTTATCATAAATTCATGCAGAAAATAAAATTAACATCATCAGATTTTGACCAGGAGTCTTTCATGAGATTGATGTCATAATGCAGTAGACAGGATCTAGATGCACCTTTCCTGGTATTTTAATAAAGACTAAAATTGTATGGCAAGAATAAGTAAGTTTAGGTACACATGTGAAGATGGCAGGGTCTCACAACTTAATAACCTGGTGGTTCAAAGACTCTGGGCTGATAAAAGATGGAAACAGCAGCTATCAGAGTCAGTTTGAGGATGCTGTAAAGAGGACCAAACTCCAGTGAAAACACATAAAATACTACTCTGATTGCTAAGGTACCTTAATCTGATGAAAGTTAAATTGTGTGACTTTTGTAAGGGTTTGTCATTCTTTGCATTTTGTACAAATATGCAATCTTAAGTAATTGGAAGAAAGTTAGAGGAGGAATTAGCAATAGAGTAGCTGACCATTTGAGCACATCAGTGCTGTCTTCAGGCATGTTTTGGCTGCAGGAAAAAAAAATCAGTGAATAACTATATCAGTTTACTAGAATGTCTTTCAATAAGTCTATCAAGATCTTTAAAGCTCCTGGTAAAAGTACCCTTTTGACAAAGCCTAATATAGAAAGTACTGTAGTTTTTTGGTTTTCATTAGATCATTTAGAAAAAGAAAGAACACTCTCCCAAAGAAATAGATATATCTTTATAATGTATTCATATTTTGAATTCTGTGAACAGTTGTGAAGAGCCAAATAGTAGGTCCACTAATGATAATTTTGTGTCCTCAGAAATTATTTGTACTAGCCTGTTTCAACATTTTTGTTTATGTAGAAAATATCAGAGCTAAATGATATCATTTTTTTCCCCTCACCTTCCCTCTGTGCTTCTGTTATTCACTTCTTTTATCTCAGCAGATGATTCTACTAATAACCAGCTTCTGCCTCCTAAAAGAAAGTTCATCAGCATAAATCGGAATTCTGTGTTTCTCATCTCTAGTGACTCTACAGGATCCAATGTGACTCCGGTGAGATGATAACTCTAAATGCCCAACTGTTCAGTAATTTTTGTATTATTTTGATTTTTTTTTTATTAAGCTAGCTCAAGGATACTCCAAGCAAATTCTTTAGTGGTAAGGGTTAGCAATTAGTTGAGATTTGAAGCTTCTGTATTTGCACATAATAGGTGAAAGTCAGATCTAATTTTAACTCTCAGACTATACCTAAATTAATCATATTACCCTAACACCATTTGTATCAGAAAACTCTTCTCTGGATCTAATATCCTAAAATGACTTAGAGTTCTTCTTGTCTCGTATCCACATGTGTGTGGTTTGGAATAGAAGGAAAAGATGTCATGCTGTGCAATGTGTGGTGCATGAGTTTCCAAAATATTGTTTGAGGCTACACACACAGCTACTCTTCCTCTTCTGCTGTATAAGTAATGGATTACAACTACAATGAAAAATAGAAATGTTTTGCATCTCTTTAAATTTATTTTCCAACATTTCAAGCTTTCTAGATTTATTTTGTAAGTGCAGAAATATATGCAGTGTCTTCACAGGTACTAAAAGACACTATCTAAATTTCTGTTTGAATAAATATCGTAGAAATACTTCTGCTATAGAAAGGTTTTCAGATTACAGATGGGGGGAATGCATAGTTTTACAACCTGTGCAACTAGCTGTGCCTTATTCTGTCCCAATGAACGCCTGGAATTCCTGCTAGTGTATCTAGCATACTTGTAGCATCTGGTTTCAGATCACTGATAACACAATGCAAATTCATCAGAGCATAAAGCAGATGAATGCAGAAGTTGTTAAAAGAATAATCTCAAAAAGAGTTAATCAGTGGTAAATTATTGTCAAATAGAAGTTATCCTGGAAGACTCCTCAGAGATCAACATTTTCACTCATGAGTTAAAACATAAACATAAATAATTAGAAAAATTGTGGATGTCAGAAAGATTGGAGAATTGATAAATAATAATGAAGACAATATAACCATACCTTGTGATCTGAATTGCTGGTAAAATGAGATCATTGAAAAACACAATTAAAAGCCCAAACCATGTTGCAACTTAGCCAAAAACAAAACCATGCATGGAAGAAAAAGATCCTGATCAGCCCAGCAGGGTGAGCACTTTTGCCTGGGATTATACTGAATGAGGAAGCTCTAAGTATCATAGTGGAAAGGTAAACGAAGGCACAGTTCTGCAAGACAGAAATAGTAATCCTATAAATAACCAAGTGAGAAACTGGATTTGCATTTTTTACATTTATTTGGCAATATTGAGATGACTAAAACTTTTCTTTTCCATTTCTATTGTCTGCAATTTAAAAAGTTTTGGTTTGTTGGAGATTTTTAAATCTGGAGATGATATAGTAAAGAGCCACAAAATTATTCAAGGTTAGATAAAATGCCTACAGTGGAAGACTTTCAGAGTTTAGTTTGTTTAGTCTATCATAAAGAAAACTGAGTGATAACTTGAGGACGTAACTGTGAAAGCGTGAGTACTCTCACAGTGAGAAAACACTGATTACCAAAGCGCTCTTTAATCAGGAAAAGAAAGGGATAACAAGAAATAACGTCTGGAAGCTGAACTAAGCCACATGTTAACCATGAGTGGTTAACCACTGGAACAAGTTATAAAACAGTATGATCACTTCCCTATCTTTTAATGTCTACAGATCAAGAAAATTCTGTTTCTGGAAAATGTGCTTTTCCCAAACATATGTACACAACAAGGGGATAAAACATAAAGGATCATAATGGAAAGTCAATAGCATAATATAATTACCTCTCCTGGTGTTAATCTCTATGAAAAAAATATCCAAATAATAACCCCATTGTGTAGTTCTCAAATGTCATTTGCTATGACTAAGACCAATCCCTGTACTGCTTCTGTCTGAGAAAGTCTAAATTGTCCAAGTAAATTTTAAACAACACTGGAGCTAAATGTCTTTTAAAAATGTGTGCTAGAGAAGATGCATTAGAATGAAAATGGGAATATGCTGAAATATATTTTTTAAATTAAAATTGTGTTCATAGTTGTAACAGTCTTGTCATAATAGGTGAGCAGTTAGTGCTTGGTCCATTGTCTGAGCACGTAAGCAGTTCATACCAGGTCTAGTTTTTTTTTAAATAAAACCTTTATATTTTCTAGTCTTTTCTGTCATTAATGGGTCACCTCCCTCTAACACATCTGTGACAGTCTCAATAGTGTGGTTTCAAGGTATCATCTTTTCAGATGACAGAGTAAACACACTCATTTGCTATTCTAGGATGAATGCTAGAGTGGATCATCCTCCATAGATAATCAGAACTCTCTTGCTGTCTGGAATTGGAAAAAACATTAACTCCAAATCACAGAAAAGTAAAATGTCTTGATGCATGTGAAGAGAGCATCATCTAAATTTCAATTTGAACAAATATTGCAGATATATTTGACATACTGTAGAAAGGCTTTCAGCTGATGTTAGGGACATGCACTGCTTTACAACCAGGGCAAGGACCGATGGATTTTGGAGCTGCTGGATTGAAGAACTGGGTAAAAGAAGTTAAGCCAAACTGCCAGATATAAAGAAACTTTAAGTCATTTGTAAATTAGCAGAAATAGATAAGGTAATAACATCAGTATAAGATATGTGTTTTCCCTAAGAAGAGATAACAGAAGAGAAGTAATCAACTATGGACTAGTGATTATTCACAAATATTGTGAAGAGCCAGAAAGACAATTTTTCATTATAATTAATCAAATACCTGGCATGGTTTTCACACAGAAGTTGATCAAGTTTAACACTATCAGTTCAGAAATTATCAGTGTTATAGCTACTTCAATCAGTGAAGTAGCACAAAGCTGTTCTTACCCCATCCATGGTTTTACTTAATTCTGTAGCTTATTATAGTTTAAATTTACAATGTTCTTGGCCTACAGTACAATAATTTTCAATTATTTTTGTCTATTACAGTATAAAATTATATCCAACTAGGCTAGAAAAACAAGAATTTTCTAAATACTAAGGAAAAGAGAAGACTTGCAGGAAAATATATGGCATAAACCAAAATGTAAATGGGTCACACACTCTGTTACAAAATACTATCCAGTGTGTTTAACTTGGCACCAGGTGCTGATTCCCTTCAGCTTCTGAGCATAGATCCTAACCAGTGTCACTGGATCTTCAAACGGAAATGCAGACCTAAATACCTTTATGGTTTTCTTTGCTCAGGAGATATTGTTGAGTGCTTGCTCCACATTGATAGAAAATTACTGACCTTTGTGCTATTTGTGGATGATGTCCCCAAAGCTTCACTCAAGTAAAGGGTCCCTGTGTAGCCCTTTCTGGCCAATGAGATAGAAAAATAAGGTATGGTAAGTTGCCAGGACTTTGCACCATGGATTTTCTTTTAAAAATCTTGAGGAACAATTATTCAAAAACTTCAAAGATTTTGTAATAGTCTGTTCTACATTTAATTTTCCTCAGTTGTCAGGATATCACAAGCACATCAGGAAGGTCAACTCCTGCAGTGTTGCTCTCTCATGGAAGTTTTTCATACTTGCAGCACTCTCCGCTTCAACAGACATGGGTTTTATAAATATCCAAATAATGCATATTTATGAAAGCATTTCTACACAATTCTGCTTGGAGTGGTGGAAGAAAGGAAAGCAAAACAGAGTCAACCTCTCCCTGCTCCAGGACTGGGATTCCACCTTCCTCTGACATCATTCACTACCAAAACAGACTGGTGGAGATACCACTGCTTTTGGTGTCATGGTCTTAGACAAATCAGTGAAGTTATCCCAGTTATTAAAATTAAGCTGAAAATTACTCATCTATAAAAAGCAACAGTGAAAGGGCTTTATCTTTGGGAATGGTAGCCATCAAGAAGTCAAATTTGTTTGGGCAATAAACATAACTGTTGATGCTATTAATATATTTTACTATTATTATTATATTTAAAGCAAGGGAGATGCCACACTGTGTGGTAAGGACGTCTCAGTGGCTAAATATAGGTAGAGAATGAAGTACACTTGTCAGATGACAGCAGACACCATTTTCTTTGTGACAGAAACTTATTCCTAGATAGAGCTGTCAATTTGGCAGATGCTGAATTTGTGCTTTGACCAAGATGAATGCTTGTTTCTTAATAAAACTTTGTGTTGGGTAAGTAAAGCAGTGGCCTTCACCTCGGGCACTTCATTAACTGAACAGCCAACTGATAATGGACTATTGGATCATTATTGCTTAAATAATAATGTTATACTGAGTGAATATAAAGTGGCATTGTTTGGATGTAGGAATATATTTATGTCCAGAAATACCTTAGTACTTATTTGCTACATGCAAAGATTTTATTTGCTAACCAGTATTTTAGGGATATTTCTACTTGCAGATTTTCTAGTTTTCCAGTAGATATAGTATTTATATAATCAATTATGTTTTGTCTTCTACTGTCCAACATTCTAAACAATTTGGATAATATGCAGGTCTGGTTTGACTGAATTAGTTTCTGTAAGTCACACTTCCACATTTTGCTTGTAGTGAAACTCCTCTAATCTTCACTGCAGTACTACATGGAGAGCTAGCAGTTAAACAGGGAAATTAGCACAAGAATTGTAACGTTGAAAAAATAGCTTAAACAAGACAAATATGACTTCTGTTAAAAGGAAGTCTATCAGTTTGGAGAATCACTGGTGGAGTTCCTCAATGACTAGTCTTAGGACCAATATTAATCTGTGTCTTCACTAACAGTTTTGATAAAAATACTAGGAGTGTGCTAAAGGAATTTTTCTGATGACAAAAGATTCAGTGGTTTCCAATACTGAGGAGAACTGGAATATCATATAGGAAGAATTAGATGACCTTGACAACTGTAGTAATAGAAGCAAGATGAAATTTAAAAGTACAAAGTGTAAGGTCATGCACTCAAGGACTAATAACAAGAATTTCTGCTATAAGCTGGGAGCTCATCAGTTGGAAATAGTACAGGAGGAGAAAGACTCAGGTTTAATCAGTCAATCACATGATTATTATCACTACCAGTGTGAAGCTGCTATATAAAAAGGAAAAAATAATCCTAGGATACGCTGGGATGTTTTGTAGTACTAGTAGACAGTACCACTTCCACAGTCTTGGAAAACTGCCTCTGGAATTACACATACAATTCTGTTTCAAGTCAGATTCAAACTGGAAGTGCTTCAGAGAAACAGAAAAAAAGATGTTAAGAAACTCAGGTGACACCTGAAAAGCACCTTAACTCTTTAGCTTAGCAACATGGAAGCTGAGAGAATATTGATGTACTTTGTAAATACATGATACAGAAGAAGAACTATTTAAGCTAAAGAAGAAAACTAACTAAACAAATTAATTTATATGGAAATATGCAGAATGCTTATAAATATGATTACTGTGAAGGTCTGCAACAGCACTAATGAGAACTAAAAACCATCTACATTTGACATCAAGCTCAAGAAGTTTACAAAGAGATTAGATGTTGAATTTGTCTTTAATAGTCAGAGATTTCTTCCCTTCCTACTGCCCTGAATCTTAAATGGTTATTGTCAGAAATGTTTTCTGTCAACACATCCCTTTAAACTGAAACTCAAAAACTAGATGGCTCAAATCCTTTGCCAGTTCCATCATGCTTTATTGAAGGGTTTCAGTAAAACCTTTTTAAACTGCAGCTCAGTGGGAATGGTTGATGCTGACAACCATGTTCAGTTAATATCCTGCAGTATACAATTATTTTCAGTCAATGGAAAAGCACTATAGTAAACGTGTAAGTAACATTTTAGGTGAGTTTATTTGTATAGATATAGCAAAGAAGATATCAATAATAATAAAATATGCTCTTTTTTAAAACTACACCTTTATTTAAATTCTTTCAATTAAAAAGTCTTGAAAGTAATTAAGCAATAAAGTCCAAGGTACTACAAAAAATTCTCTGATATTTTTCTCTTGGTAACTTTGTAGCAAAGAGAATGACTAGTGGTGAATATATGCAAAACACAACAATTTCAAGGTATATAACAACCACAAAAATAATTTCACATAAAAACTATAATGAGAATATCCTGCAATGAGTGCCTATTTTTTTAACTATGCATGAATGAATGAAGCAGAGACGTCTTTGAAAATGGTTTGCCCAATGAATTCAGTTGGACTTGCATTAAGAGGCAGGAAAACAGTGACATATTTGTACTACTGTTTTAGGCATCTTCAAGCAATCTAATTTATTTAAATCAGATGTATTTCCTCACTTCTGGCTTTGAAAAATAACAGCTGGACAGATTGATATCTTTGATGTAGAGAAGACCTGATTGTCACAGAAAAGATCTGGATTTGGAAACAACATGGAATTCTTGCTCCTGAGATAGTGTCTTATGTTATGCCAAAAATGAAGAATTCAAACTAGTGGAATTGAGGGTTTTTCAATACTATTACAAGAATATTCTTTGTGCTTATGACTATAGGAATAGGGAGGGTGTGGAAAGGCAAGTAAGCCAACAAAAGGGAAAATAAATGTAAAAGCAGAACTACATTTCAATCCAGCATAAAGGGATAATGAAAATTAAAAGGACTTGCTCTGAAGGAGGAAGAGTCCACTTGAACATCTTTTGTTTGGAAATGATATATGACAAGATTTGAAACATAATGCTTATAAAGACACATTTTCAAACACACAAGTTTTCTTTAAATCCTCAACTCTTAGACTACAGGTATAACGCCACTATATAAAGACATTTTTCTCTTAGATATATGAGAATATGTGAATTGTGGAAAATATGCAGAAAAGGACACAGTATAAGGATTTCAAAGAATCCATGGGAAATGTGCAGAGGTCCACTTAACACTATTTTTCTTTTTGAAGTACAAATACGGTATGGTCTTCCTAAAGTATGTTATTTTTAAGTAGTTGCTGTGTTTTTCTATTTAAGGAGTACACTCTTAGCCCTGAATTCCCGAATTCAGGTAGATCTTGGAAAAATATAATGAGGATATTTCTTTTTCTTCATGGTTTATGTTGATGGGGTTTTTTGTCTGTTTTTAAAGGAAATACACTTGTATGATAACAGGATAATTTAATTCTGTGTCTTACCGCTATTGTCCTGTATTTTCTGCTACTATTGGATTGTATATTTTTAGACTGGGAGAAGAAGTGAAATTATATATAGTAAGCAATTAAGACCCAGAATTTTCAAGCTGTCATGGCAGATTATAGAAAAAAAATATTATATCTTAGCTGAATCTTACTAGTATATAATGTCATTTCTCTGTGGCCCACCTGTCTATAATCCACTGTAAAAAGTAAATAAAGACCTTGAGCAATTTTTTTCTCTTCTTTATCCTGTCACCTCACTGTTAGGGAATGCAGAGTCAGGAATATAGTCAGTGGTATATAAATATGATCATCCATTCCTGCATTTTACTTTTAACTTGTAACAAGGGACAAATTATTGTTGTCTCTACATGAAGTAGATTGCTGGGAGCTTGTAGGGCTATCTATGCCAAACATCTCAGACACTGAATGTTTAAGAGCAAAATTATGACTTCTGGAAGAATCAGACAGTATTGTCTTTTGCAAAGGCTTAGATCCTCGGGCATAAGAAAGCTCACAAAATGACAAAATTATTGTGTTGGAGTTGTTACATATTTCAAAACATAAACTTGCAGAGAACGTGTTGGATTACAGTTGCTACTGAATGTATGGTCACAAAAAAAGGTACCAGTGTCCATGTGGCAACATGAACAGTAGGTATAGTTGTCCCAGAAGATATTAGACCTGCAGTTCTTAATGTAGCAGGAAGAATGCAATATCATTCTAAGTAGTGGTTTGTATAAACCAAATTGGGCTAGCAAACATCACAAAGACAGGCCAGCAAAAGGCAAAATAAATTGTAAGAATGAAAAATAGACCCTAAAATAATATGGGTATCTAAATAGGTAGAGTAAATAGAATAGATAGACCATTATGAGATGTCGTGGTTTCACAAGGAGCAACTTCTGTTTGGTAACATGGAGAGGGAGTTGCAGTGCAGTCCCTATAAAGAGTTCTCAGACTTTCCCCTGGCTCTTGGGTTCAGATCCACCTCCAGACTGGCTGGGCCAATCTGATGCCTCTGCCATCACTATTTGAGGATGGGAATTTGAAGTGCTTAGAAGGAGGTGTAGGAGTGGTACAAGATGGAGGTGATCATGTGAGTCCCACAGTCAGAGAAGGGGGAAGGAAGGAGGAGCACCAGACCAGAGATCCCTCTTCAACCTGTGGCAAGAATGCAGGCTGTGCCCCTGTAACCCATGCAGGGGCAATGGCAGGACTGAGAGCCACCAACAGCTCCGGGTGAATGCACCCGGACAGGTGTGAGGAGGCAGCCATGGCACAGGCTGTACTGGAGAGTCTGCATGCCGCAGAGTAGACCCACATGAGAGGTAGAGAGGAGCTGCAGCCTCTGGGATGAACGCACTTTGAAGCATCCCGTGCAGGGCTACCATGTGTGTGAGGTACTCTGTGGAGGAGCAGGGATGACTGGCAAGGAGCCTACCTGCCCTGAGAAGAGACAAATAACACAAGCTATCAGGAATAGACTGACTGAAATCCCCATTCCCTGCCCCCCTGAGCCATTCAACAGGGAAGAAGATAAATGTGTTCTTGATCATCGTACCGCTCTGTGTTGTCTTTTGTTCATTATGTTTTGGGGTTTTATGGTAATGTTTTAGTTGGTAGTGGATTAAATTATTTTCTATTTTCTTCCCCAAGCTGAGCATCCTGGTCTGTTTTGTCAAGGACCTAAGCAGCAATTAAGCTCTCCCTAAACTTTAGGAATTCTCAGGTCTTTGGTACTTGAGTCTAATCATGGTCGTTTGTCCCTTGATGGGCCTAAATCACAAGGCTGAAGGCTGACCACCCTCAAATCAGGGAGGATCCTCTTGCACTCACCCAGGAAAATCTGAGTGTTTGATTAAGCCCCTGAATCACCTGTTCACCAATGCACGCAGTCTGGGGAATAAGTAGGACAAACTGGAGATGTGGGTGCAGATGCAGGGCTACAACTTCACTGCAGTCATGACGGGACAGCTCCCATGACTGGAGCACAGCCATGGAGGGCTATGTGTTGTTTAGGAAAGACAGGCTAGCAAGGCAAGGAGGTGGTGTTGCTCTCTATGAGAGATAAATTAGTGTGCATTGAGCTCTACCTGAGCGGGCATGTTTGCTACAGGACACCTGATCAGGAGGAGGAAGTGGATGAGGCCTTCTACAAATAGCTGGGAGCTATCTCACAGTTACAGTCCCTGGTCCTTAGAGAGGCCTTTAGCCACCATGATATTTGCTGGCAAAGCCACTCAGCCAAGCGCACACAGTCCAGGAGGTTCCTACAGATTGTTGATGACATCTTCCTGTCAAAGTGGTTGAGGAATCAATGAGGAGGGGTGTGCTGATGGACCATATGCTGACAAATAAGGAGAGTCTGGTTGGGGACATGAAGGTTGGAGGCAACCTTGCCTACAGTGACCACGAGGCGATAGAGTTCAAGATCCTGTGTGGAAGAAGCAGGACACCAAGCAGGACCGTGACCCTGGATTTCAGGCAAGCTGACTTTGGTCTCTTCAGAGATCTGCTTGGAGGGATCTCATGGGATAAGATCCTAGATGGTAGAAGTCCCCAAGAGAGTTGATTGATCTTTAAGCACCACTTCCTCTAAGCCCAGGATCAGTGTGTCCCCACAAGTAGAAAAGCAGGAAAAGGAGGCAGGAGGCCGCCATGGATGAGCAAGGATCTGCCAGGACAACTCAGGGAGAAAGCAGCCATCTATGAGAGGTGGGAAAAGGGCCTGATTTCTTGGGAAAAGTACAGGAACATTGCCAGAATATCCAGTGGTGGAATCAGGAAAGCTAAAGCCCTTTTAGAATTAAACCTGGCCAGGAACGCAAGAGAAAACAAGGGGTTTTTTTGGTATATCAGCAGCAAAAGGAAGATTAGGGGGAATGTGCACCAGCTGCTGAATACAGAGGATGATCTGGTGTCTGAGGATGAAGAGAAGGCTGAACTACTAAATGTCTTCTTTGCTTCGATCTTTACAACCAATGCCAGCCCTCAGGAAATCCAGTCCAGCAAGGACAGTAGGATGGTCTAGACAGTAGAGGACTTGCCCTGGGTGGAAGCGGAAGAGTTAAAAGACTTATTGGGCAAGCTTAATGCTCATAAGTCAATGGGGCCTGATGGGATGTATCCGAGAATGCTGAGGGAACGGACTGATGTGGTTGCTAAGCCTCTCTCCATCATTTTTGAATGATCATGGAGGACAGGCAAGGTGTCTGAGGACTGGAGAAAGGGTAACATCATGGACAGGAAGGACAACGCAGGAGACTACAGGCCCGTCAGCCTCACCTCCATCCCTGGAAAAATGATGGATCCTGAATGTTATCATTGAACATATGAAGGATAAGACGGTTATTAGGGGGAGTCAACATGGCTTTACCAAGGGGAAATCATGTTTGACCAACCTGATAGCATTCTATGAGTGCATAACCAGCTGGCTAGATGAAGGGAGAGCAGTGGATATCACCTACCTTGACTTCAGCAAGGCTTTTGACACTGTCTCCCACAACATCCTCCTCGGAAAGCTCAAGCAGTGTGTCTTGCATGAGTGGACAGTGAGGTGGATTAAGAGCTGTCTGAATGACAGAGCCCAGAGGGTGGTGATCAATGGCACAGAATGGAGTTGGAGGCCTGTGGCCAGTGGAGTTCCACAGGGATCGATTCTAGGGCCACTCTTGTTCAACATCTTCATCAACAAGCTGGATGATGGGACAGAGTGTACCCTCAGCAAGTTCCCGGATGACACCAAACTGGGAGGACTGGCTGATTCCCCAGAAGGCTGTGCTGCCATTCAGCTTGATCTTGACCAGCTTGAGAGTTGGGCAAAGGAAAACCTCATGAGTTTCAACAAAGACAAATGCAGAGTCCTGCAACTGGGGAGGAACAACCCCATGCACCAGTATAGGCTGGGGATTGACCTACTGGGGAGCAATTGTGGAGAAAGAGACCTGGGAGTCCCAGTTGATAATAAACTAAACATGAGCCAGCAATGTGCCCTTGTGGCCAAGAAGGCCAATGACATCCCAGGATGCATCAAGAAGAATGTGGCCAGCAGGTTGAGGGAGGTTCTACTCTCCCTCTCTTCTGCCCTGGTGAGGCCTCATCTGGAGTCCTGTGTCCAGCTCTGGGTTCCCCAGCTCAAGAGCGACAGGGAACTTCTAGAGAGAGTCCAGCACAGAGCCACCAAGATGATCGGGGGTGGGAGCATCTTTCATATTAGGAAAGGCTGCGGGAACTGGGACTGTTTAGTCCTGGTAAGAGGAGACTGCAGGGGGATCTCATTAATATTTACAAATATCTAAATGGTAGATGTCAGAAGGTAGGGCATTCCTTTTTTCTACTGTATTTAGTAACAGGACAAGGGGTAATGGGATGAAGCTGGAACACAAAAAGTTCCACTTAAACATAAGAAAAAATATTTTACTGTGAGGGTGATGGAGCCCTGGCACAGGCTGCCCAGGGATAGTGTGAAGTCTCCTTCTCTGGAGGTCTTCGAAACCCACCTGGAAGTGTTCCTCTGTGACCTGATGTACGTGGACGTGCTTTGGCAAGGGGGTTGGACTAGATGATCTCTAAAGATCCCTTCCAACGCCTGTCATTGTATGATTCTACAATACAGAGTTAAGACAAGTAAGTAGATCCATGTCTATCATGTCAGAGCTAAGCAGGAGAGCCATGCACAGGAAAAGTCAAAATAGCACTAAAAGAAGAATGTTTATATGTTCAGAGGTTACTACCTTTGAAATGGACAAACAACCAAAACTAAGACATGACAAAAAGCCATTCCAGAGCTGTCTTGGTCAAAGAGTCTCTAGACATGCCCACTACTGCCAACAGTGGCCCCATGCCAAGAGTGAAATTCATCATACTGGCAGAAATCAGACAGATGGAAGTCCTGTATGCCATTGGTGATGAAAGTTACAACAGAATCTTAGGCTTAAAGTTTAGTGAATTTCTTTATACCAAAGCAAATTAAGAATACAATAGAGAAAGTTAAGACACTGTTCACAAATATTTACAGAGAACAACCACTTCTTTGTAGCAGACTTAGTAAAAAATGGTTATCAAATAGAGCTACACTTCTGGAGAAAAATAAATTTTAAAAGAAAAAAATTAAAAAAAAGGTTACTTGAAGAAATTCTGGAATTTCCAGAACCTAGGTGGAAAAAAATGTATGTGTGTAGAGAGAGATAGAGATAGATTTATGTAAGTACCACGTAAATTCCAAGGACAGAGATGTCTGTGTTCTACGTTGATAGATATTGAGTTTACTCACATTCTAGGTCTTAATAGGAAAAAATCAACATCGTTTATTTAGGCAGTAGAAGTACTACTGATTGTCACCAGAAGGTCTGCTCTCACTCTGACCCCAGAGTTTTCCAAGATGTAAGTTCTGTTACTTTTCAATGGGTTACAATGATTGCACTAAACTGCTACATTATTTTGGTGGCATTGAATAATAAACTCTGTTCTACGATTGTTTTTATTATAATCTAAGAAAATATCCATACAGCACTGCAAACGAGTTCATCCTACATAACCTTTAGAAATCTCTTCTAGCAAAAGTGGAAACATTTTTGAATGAAAGCCATTGAGTTTGGTTTATATGATGATAGCTGTTATCCAGTGGTTAGGATATAGCTCTAAATTTAAAATAGCTTATTTTTCTTCCTCATTCTGGTACTATCCTGTTCTTTGACTAATACATGTAGATTTACTTTTTTAAGTAAAGGGATGCAATTCAGCATGCCTATTGGCAAATTTTCAGCAAGAAAAAAGACATCAGAAATGAACTTATGTAAAATGCATTAGAATTGTTTTTCTTTCCAAATAGGAATTAAGATGTTTACTTTGTCTTTATAACTGAAGCTCTGGAGTGTTGTAAATGCAAAAATCAATATATAAGTTCACAAAATTCATCATTTTCACTAACCTATTTTTTAAAAAATAGGGTTTACTTGTTTTTATTTGTTCAAGAACAACTTCTAGACATTAATTTGATTCATACTATAAACATACTTGAGATAAGATCCAGTGTGGAAAATATTAACTCTATACTAAGTGAACTGAGAAAAGAACTATCACAATGGCTAATTTTTTGACAGAAATTGGTTCATATTTAATCAAACAGTAGACGTTTCATCTGCAAAAGAAAGAAATTTCAATACAGCATAAACATACATACTAATGCATCAGCAGCTGAAATTACATATTTTTTAAATCTATTAACAAATTATTGTCAGACCTTATAAAAGAAACATTTTAGATGCATTCTAAGCATCTAGCTTTTATTTCTTATATATGTTAACAAGCATTACTAAGGTTACTGTGGTAACTTGTCAATTTTTTTCTTATGGTCGTATAAAACTTAAATTAATGGACAGCATGAATTAGACCTTCCCGTGGGCAACTCAAGTACAGACTTTTATTAAGGATTTTTTAATTGAATGAGCAATTTTGGTTTTTTTTAAAGAATATGTTTTTTTCTTCACGTTCTTTCCCCCATTTAACTTCTATGATCCTGGGGTGTTACTTAAGGGCACAATTAGTCAACATTTAGGGTAATGTCCAATTGTCAGATTAAAAGACATGATCATATTTTCCTTTTTATCTAAGTTTTAATTTTTACTTTCATAATCATGAAGACTGAGATACATTTAAATCCTGAACTTTTTAGGAATTTTTTTTTTTTTTTTAAATCATATATTTTAACAACAAAAAAAATGAAGGCATGCTAGCACAAAATTCAGAAATATCCTTGATGGTACATGAATAAGATTGTGTTTGATTTTGCTGTTATGATGGTAATTAATTTATTTGTAAAATATCTCAAGTCAATGAGCAAAATTTCTGTTTTGCTATCAATAATACTTTATGTTAGTATCCTTTCTGATCATTGCACAGTATCTGGGAATTAGTAAGAGAACAAATATGTCAGGAAAAAGAGTATCTAACAAATAAACCACCCAAACTATCTCCCTCATAGTTCAAGGTAATTTCAAGAACAGCGGAGCCAAATAAATCCATTCACCTATGTGTTTGCATCTCAAAGCGAAGAACCCACTCAGTAAGGCCTGTCTGGTCAAAGTACTATAAAAATATTAGCTGCTCCAACTATTTCTCAGCACCCCTGTAAACCAACATATACATGCTGTTAATTGTAATGAGGAAGGAGAGGCGAAGTTGAAACGGCTGAGGCTATATTTCCTATGAGTAATGGAGAGAGAAGAAGCTCATTGATTAGTTGATCCTATACTCTGACCATTAAACTATGGAATACAAATTATTGCAGAACATGGTAAGAAGTGATAGCATTTCCTTATTCAAAAATAAACAAACCAGTTTGATTTAGCAAGTTGTGTATAATTGATGCTGATACCTGTTAAATGAAAGGGAAAAAATGATTTTATCTTGATTACTAAAAAAGTGCTGGTGTTTTGTGAAAGACATTTTATGGCCAAGATGCATCTCAACTCTAATTTACATAAATTGCATCTAATTGTGCCAAAGTTTCCTCTGAAGTTTCTTCAATAAAAGTTATTATCAGGTCCTTATCAGGCAGTTATAGTCTATAATCACTATTTATTCCACCTTTTATGAGAACAGTACATGACTTAGCATAGGTGGACATTAATCCTTACCAACTTCTTTACATTCAGTGACATGTTGTACAACTACGGCTCTTACACCTTGCTGGAAAACTGTTGATTACCTTTTTCTGCCTGTCTTGTAGTATAAATTTAAGAAACGTGATTCCTTGCTTCTCTCAAAAAAAATAAGAGAGCTTTCCTGGAGAGGATTCAGCTGGAGAGCTTTCCTAGAGATCAGTGACACATGAGGAAATTCACAATTTCACAGGACTTAGCTGTAAGTGGTGTGTAAAGCCAGAAGGCACCTTGGCATAAGGTGGAGGGGAAAATAGAAGTAAGAGTAAGGAATTAGGATATTCCACAAATTCAGAGAGTATTTGGAACATCTCGAGAGTCTCCATGTTCCACTTAAACACTCGAAAGAACATCCGTTTATTTGACTATATTATCTGCACATGCCCTCATGCTTATCTAGCTCCCTGTTAAGTCACTGAACTTCTAAATATTGACATATATATATATATATATATATATATATAATTCAAAAGTAAATTATAGCCTTTATTTTCAAATTGCTTGGCTATAACATCATAAATATTGTTTACGGCATTATTTTTTTGAAAGTCGTGTCATAAGCTTCTGTCTATTCTTACTGTAGCTTATTCAAGTCTAACCTTTCCTTGAAATCTCATTTCAAAATAATGTTTATATTAATAGTCTAGTAATAGGCTGTCATTTAAAACAAGTTCAAATGATTAAAAGGTAAGACTAAGTTTAAACCATTGCTCTGAAAAAAATGTTTCATTTATTGCATTCCTTGTGTCTATTTAAGTTAAAATTGTATAGTTACAGGGTAAATTGTAAATACAGTAGTCTGTTTTATCATTATGATGAAAACCATACCAAAATTTGCAATATAAATTAAACTTTCTCTGGGACTTTGACTTCTAATGCAAAGATGGCTTTATAATACACTAAATGTATGTGACATTTAAATGATGTATTGTCACTGCACCTTTATCATTGGGGACTCGAAATTTGGTGCAGACCCTTCAGTACACTAAGGAAACTGTTCAATATGCAAAGGTTTAAGTCACATGATTCCTATTAATTTTAATGTGAGTTACATGGATAAATCTGTCTGCTGAAATTCATGAGAAGTTAATGTCAATATAATTTACTGTTCCCAACTTTGCTCTCTGAACCTTTATGCCTGGCTACCTGCAACTCTGTAAAGGGCCTGGGGGAAGGAGGGGACAGAGCAGTATGAAGTGATTAAAACAAAGGCATTCAGAGTTCAAGATATCTATTGTATGTGTTCAAAGGTAGGAAATAAGTAATCAGTAACAAATGGAAGAAAAAGCAGTATTGAAATTATACTGTCCTTAATCTTTGGTATTCCTAGTTTTTAGGAATTTTCTAGTATTCCTAGGAACTAGTATTCCTAGTTTTTAGGAATACCAAAGATACCAAAAAAAAAAAAAAAGGCTTAGGAACATAATTAGAACAAATTAAAAGAAATAGTTAAGTGCTAGCTTTGGGTTCAGTTCCAGACATCATTACATCTGCAGAAATGTGTGGAACTAAACTTGGATATGAATAAAAACAGCAAACAGTAATATTAAAAAGATCACTTTTTTTTTTTAAATCTTACTCAGATCTTAGCCTATTGACTCAAACAGTGAATATCTAACATACTTTGAGAGCTGTTCAGCACTGCCAAATATACCATCCAAGTGCACTTTTTTGGCATGATTGTATGAAGCTTGTATTTATTAGATAGCTATTTGTGTTGACTAGCTACAAATTCTTCATGAAAAAGAAATAAACGCTCATTCACTATAAATGCATGTGGTTTTCTTCACCACTTGCTGATTCAACTTCACTTGTGATCTGAAGGATGAAGTCATATGGTTTGCTCATATTCTTGTTTTAATTTGTAATATCGGGAGGAATAAAAATGGCAGTCTATTAAGAGCTTGCTGTTTGTTCTGTTGTAACACTCCCAAGGACAGAAGCTAGAGCATCAGACTCTCTTTTGGAGAGTTAGGGAAGGAGAAGATAAAAATTATACCCGATAAACTGTCTATACACACCTGGCAAACAACTTAAAGGCTGTTGCAAACTTAAACAAGTAAACATGCATCTACACTGGGATTTAGCAGAGTCTGAGGAGCAGGCTGGCTTCTTGACTATCTCTCCCTAAGCAACCTGTGAAAACTGAGCTCCACAGAGCTGAGTTTTTAATCCATCAGAACTGAATGTGAACTTGTGGAGAGCTCTTTGAATGCTGGGCATCTGCAGGAAGCAGAAATTACAACTGACATAACTTTTTACTGGAGCAGTTAAAAGATCTTGGTCCTGATTTTCATACTAACATTGGGACCATAACTGTTTTACTGGTTTCTTTTTCAGCTCACTAGTATTCCCAGATAGTGTTCTGATCTCAGATATACTTAGAATACAGTCATGGCCTGAAAATAATGAGAAGGAAACAGAGAATGATTTGTCCCCCAGCACCCAGCTAATGAGTCCATCTTTCCAACAATTTTTTTTCTTTATGGTGGGAAGTTTAGCTTTATTACTGCCCCTTCTGCTTCAGGATATATACTTGGAAGGTTTCCTAATTCATCTCTTCTGGCTGCCCTTCATGCTTCTTAAAAATAATAATTAGAGCCCTTGTTCTTCTCTTGATAGACTCTGAATACCACTTGAGTGTGAACAGCTTGATACACACATTGCATTTTTTAAGATCCTATCTTATAGTATCACTACTTCATGTGAAAGGCTATTGAAAACAACTGGCAGAGACCTGTGGAGACAAGAACTATGCACTTGAAAATGCCAGTTATATACATTTTGAGTGATGGGTACTCTCATAGTACTAGCCATAGTGAAAGAATTATTGCAGTTCACATTTGAAGAAAGAACATACCCAGAAATAGAATTACATGTGTAGTAGATTGCACCAGACATGTTGGAGAAAACCAAACATGTCAAACTCTGAAGCCATCTAATACCATATGAAAACTGTGGCTTGGTATAAAGTTTGTCCTTTTGTGTACCAGAACATAGTTACTTAGAAAACTATCCTTATTTCCATACTTTCAGAGAACTTTTTTCAGATAGATATTTAATAGTACAGACTTTGTTATAATTAACAGATTAAAATGTGCAGACTTTGCTGAAAATCATTCCATGGAATAAGATCAAATAATAACAAATGTCAATGCGTGTCACCCATGTACATGCTTAATGTGGGATCTGTTGAAGGAAAGGCACACAAAACCAGGTACCCTTGATATTAAACAACACAGTTGCTGTCAGATGGATGCTTGGAGGATAATAGAAGTAACTCCACACAAAACAGGGTTTTGCAAGTAGCAAGAGCTCTGAGAAAGTGTGTATATACATTTGATAATAAAGATTTAGAAGGTGACATAAACATTCAGAAGCAATCTAGATATAAAAAGAATTCAAAGGTACCAGTTGAGTACCAGTAGAAGAGACAGACTACAAAAATTAAAAAGAACTAAAAGAGGATACTACAAGAGAGAACCAGGCTTAACCTCTGTTGATGTGCCACAGAATAATCTGACCTGAGTAAGCATAGTTGGATTTCAAAAAGTTCAGTTTTTCTGAATCACTCAAAACAGATCTTCTAAAGTGAGCTACGACATCTTAGCACAAAGTTTATCTGCCAGTGACTACTCTCATTTTCATTGCCTGGTGGAAAATGTTGCATGTCTCCTCTCCAGTGACGCACAGCAACAACTTGCAACTATTTATGCACAGGCAGTCAGATACTGTAACTAGGACTGTCAAAACGGAAAACTTTGCTTATATGGCAGTTGATATGGCATCCAGCTACTGCACAAGCAAGTCATTAGACTGTACTTTAACAAAATGAGATTGTAATTAGATGCTTTTGATTCTAAAAGCAAAATGAGCTGCACATTTCTGGCTGCTGTTCCCAAAGCGTGACATCAGAGTCATCAACTATAGACTGTCATTCTCTGCTCATCCCACATTTTTACTCCTTTAGTAACTCACAACTCATCCCTGGGCAAGACAAGATTCTCAGTCATCAGTGAGCAATAAATATCTCTGCCAGGGTTGATAAGATTTCTCAGACATGCATAGTACTTTTTGTTTTGTTTCTGTTTTCCAATTTCACAAGCTGTCTCTGTGTTGAAGTTGGATCTGGATCACTGTTGACTTCTGGCTGCTTTGCCTCAGTAGGAATTAACAGTGTTCCTTTGTGCTATAGCTGTCTCAAATGGAATAGGACCATCAGAATAGCTTTCTTTTGCTTCACAATGTGGGAAGGCTGTCCAGAATATTCCATGAACCCAAATTCCCACCTGTTGCAGTGACCTTATGGGTCACTAATCACAGACAAATAGAGTAGCATGCTTCCCTACACTGGGCTTTGTCCAGCACCACACAGATGTAGGACTGGGAAATCCTATAGTCCTCTAGTTAAAAGTTGCCTGTACTTTTGGGATTTGAGCAGTCTTGTTAGCCCATTAACTTCACCAAGAACTCTGTGCTTAGAATAGTTGCAGAATTGGGCCTAGAATCTGGAACTACACGTCTCAAAATAGAGATTAATGACTACATTCAACAGTTATTCCCCAAAATACACAGTATTACCATAGGACATCACAAATGATGTGTGAAATGAGACACCTTTTCCGATTGGCAGTGCACAAAGAGGATAAAGAGAATGACATGTAATTATTGCTGTGCTGTTAACTGTGATATTCAACCTGTACAAAGACAGAAAAGTCCAATAAATCCAAAAGCCTTAGGTTTGTCTAAAAAAAGTACAAACTGCTTGGAAATTTCTTTTTAACAAACTTCACCAGAACTTTCTTCTGGAAGAGAGGAGGGTCTAAAAAAAAAAGGAGACATTTTAAATCAGTCTCCTCCTCTGAGACCTCATCCCCTTATTTTTCTTTACTCAGAAAAACTCAAATACCTTTCAAGCACATTACCAAATTTCCTTAAATACTGAGGACTGGAAGGAGGGAAGATATGAAACTAGTAAAGTTTGGAGAGGATTGTGAATATACTTTTATCTGTCAACATAACAGACACAATGCTGTTGCCTTTACAAACAGAAATTAATACAATTATTTCTACCAAAGCATAGATTAAGAATTACTTAAGAACCTTTTTTTCCAATGTTATGAATTTTGTGTTTTGTAGCAAATTATAGAGCATACATTGCCTAATCTGAGAGATAAACTGTTATCAAAATGTGTTAAAAACAACTGAAGAATGTGCATGCACCGGTGTCTGGCATCAATTCTGTAAGCTTCCCAGAGGCGATTTAAATAAATTCAGAAAGCTTTTACACATTTTATGATAGATATGTCAGGCAAATCAGAATCCTTCCTCTTCTGAACCAAGAACAATATTATTTATATATGAAATGTTTTGAAAAAGTAAAATGAAATTACATGTGCAGAGAAAATTGAAGAATATTAATCTTGAGCCTTTTGTTTGCTACATGGTCAACTGATTTTTTCCACTTTTCTATAGAATCCTTATCTTCTGTTTGTTTAAGTCATAAATACACAATGAAAGTTTGTAAATGCTGTATGATATTTTTATTAAGAAAAAAGAAGATCTACTACATAGCATCAACATTCACAATTTCACATTAGAGCTGGTTAGCAGATCATCAAAAGACACATGAAAAAGAAAAATAGTACCAATAGGCCCAATGCTGTTCAGTATTCTCATCAGTGATCTGGAGGTGCAAATAGAAATTACCATACTAAGAATCTGAGGATGATAGAAAGATTATTTGAGTAGTACATAATGGTGAGATCAAGGAAGACATTGCTTTACAAGCTAGTCACACAGAAAAAAAATGAGCATTTTAGGAAAGATGAATGCACAGTTATAAGTCAATACAAAGGAATTTTACCGCCAAAATATTGGGTACAGTACCTTGGAATGCCTCAACTTTGCAAGGATTTATGGACCATAGTGGACCAGCAACTCAACATGAGCTCCCACTGTGAAGCTGCATGAACAGAGCTAATGCAATCCTTGAATCCTGATGCAATTGTTGGAATAATTCCCATAGATCTGTTGTCCAGATTTTAATGGAAACAGAGGGAAAAAGTGGAGAGTTCCCAAAATTGCATTCAAAATTAATTTGAGAGCAGATGAAAATTATTTGCTGTGAAAGTATAAACTCAATGTATTTGATTATCAAAAAAGAGGGCTGAGAGTGACTTGACTAAAGTTTATAGATCCTGGAAGAAAACGCTCATACACAAAGCTTCTTTATCCTGACAGGAGAGTAACAACAACCGCCTCACCACTTCCACCATCACCCAAAAGAAGAAAAAGAAAAAATTTCTGAAACTGAACACTGATCAATCAGAAACAAAATTATTTTCTCCTAAAAAAACAAAAGTTGAAATAAATTGCCCAAAAATAAATTGCCCAAAAATGAAGAATTCTTCTTAATAGCTTATCTTCAAATCATGATACAATTAGAATTTTCAGTAAATATTAGCTACACTTTAGTTAAATAATAGTTTTATTGAATTCAATACTCAATAAATCAAATAGATAAAATTTAAGCGTCTTTGACATCCTTGACATTGGATTTCAGAAATCCAAAACATAATAGAAAAAGAAACAAAATGGGGATATATCTGAATGATCTATCAAAAATTATATTGAAGATCTGAGGCCTGACTTGGGAGTTTTTTTAATAATTCTAAGTGAGGATTTCTGGCCCTAGACCATATGCTCTACTGTGGTATGTATTGCATAACTATGGAAAATGTCTTATGTAGGTATTTTTCAATTGCATAAAATTGTCTGTAAGAATTTATATCCCAGCTGGTAAGATGTTATACAGAAATAATATCATGTGTTGTTCTGCAAGTCGTGCATATGCCAAAAATCAGGATGTGGTTTGAAGAAAAGTGGGAGGAGTCAGCTAGTAAAAGTGTTATACCATATGACAACCTCAAAAACAAAAAAAGCACATTGGTTGGGGAAATATATAGCAGGAGCAGAGACCGTCTTTACAAAAATAACTAGTGATCTGCTGTGCACATGTCCTTATTCACATACCACTGTAGTTTTAAAAGAAGAGCATTGCAACCTGTTGTGCATAGTCTAAATATCCATAAAGATAGAGGAAAAACAGTGTTTTTTGGTGATGTAATATATTGTGCCAGTATAAATCACTCTGAATTTTAGTGTATTAGAGGTAAACTAAATTATTATGAATACAAAACATCTTCTATATCTAGGACAGGAGACAGGATAGTCATGTCGCTGTATAGAGGTCTACTTGTAGATTTACTGTTGGTTTAGGAGAGGCTTCTAAGTAATTACTTGCTAGATAGTAATAGTCTCTGAGCCACCTTAGTGGATTTTAAAGATGTTAGAATGATAGGACTCATGATCTGGAAGATGCCAAACTTGTAAACGGTTTAGCATACCTCTTCCTTAGGTGAGTCATGTATCTGCTTAAGCCTGAAAATACTTTACTGAGGACCTAGTATGACAAAGTGGAAACATATTTTTTGATCCCTAACATACAAGGTCTCCTTGAGTATCCGATTTGGATTAGAGTCACAGTGGAGTTAAAGTAAACAGCTTCAATCTGAGTAAGTGTATATAATACATAAATTATTTTTTTAAAAAACTAAATAGCTTCAAAAGCAGTTTGATATACATCTACTCTTGATATATAAGACAGTTGAAACAGTAGGAAAAATATCTTTCTTGTGGAAGTCACAGTATTTGTAGCTCTGTATTTGTTTTCTACATTAATTTTTTGAAATGTGTTGAAATTTTCAAGCTCCATATGGACACATTTAGTCACATTAATTTCTCTAGTACATTCAATCAAGTTTGCAGTAATTATTTTTTTAATTCTATGTTTTATGACTCTATGATTAATGTAAGTAAATAAGGAATTGCCAGATGGAATAAAATTGTACTTCTTGAACATACGTAAGTTTTGCAATTAAAGTAACTTGAAATAACAACATGAATAGAGTGTACATAAATTAACCATTATGGCAATTAAACATGAGCGCAAAAGATGCCCCTATATATTTAAACCACTCTGGATCTAATTAAAGACAGATAATAAATGAACGGTTATTCTTTGGATTAATCTCTATTTTAATCTTTATTTTACCAATAATCCTAACACATCTCTTTGTATCATGTAGTAATTATTTCTCATTCTTCATAGAGTCTGGTACTTTTAGTGGCATCTGGTAAGCATGTGTCAGTGATGTGACAGGCACTTCATACACCTGCACTTCAGCTGTTAGCTGGCTCCTGCCACTGGCAAAGCAGTAGGTAAGAGGCACTTTTGACACTTCATTGCTAATCTAAAAACCAAAATGTCATATTCCTAATTCCTAAAATATTTTGATTCTGTATTTCATTGGCTAATTGTCTTTCCGATCTTAGATGCTGAAAATTTCAAACGAGACTTTTTTCTTTTTAATATCTCTGACCTTGTAAACTTGGATCTGTGTTCCAGGCCAGAACACGTTTCAAGGTCGGTTATGAGAGCATAAAACTACTCTCAGAGTAAAGTCTAAGGTATAGTTTAAGATATGTGTCATGATTTGACATGATAGCCTTTTTTGGTAAGGGGGAAGGGGCTCTAAAGATGGCTCCTGTAAGAAGTTGCTCAACAAGGGATGAAATCTCGGGTCTTCACAATCTCCTCGTATAACTCTGCAGTGCCAATCAGTCACTCACCTTTCTGGCTATGTCACACATCCTAAGACAGCTCTGAGTTCACCTGTTCCTAAGGCAGGTTGGTTAAGCAATCAGACTATTGGCAGTCCCAACAGCTCAGTCTTGAACAAAGCTAAAGGCTGGCTATATGGAGTGGTAGTTGGGAGACACTACCCTGAGCATACACAATGTCTGTTTTCAGAGTAGATATCATCAGTACTGACAGTATAATCTGTGGATAGAACGTTTTCTTGTTATGTTTTACTTTTATAACAATTTTCTACAGGTTTCAATATTTTCCTGTTAATTTACTTTCATGTAGCACAAAATATGTTCAGTCATATGACAACAGTTTTGTCATCAAAATTCTCAACAGGAGATTCACAATAATCCAAGACTCTTTTTTTTTTTTTTTTGTCTGACTGTCTCAGGAAAAACTAATGAAATGCTTATTTAGTGGGAAAAGGCATGACATCTGTGTATTACTTCTCATACCATGATATGCCTCTATATGGCTTGGTCTAAAGGTAAGGAGTCTTCCAGTGACATCTTTCAATAGACTGCCTTGAGACGTTAGCCAAACAAAACTGTCCCCAAAAGTCTGGAAGCTGAAATACAAGACACAGGCCATGCTAGTGTTAAGTATGTTTTTGTGAGGATGACAGATTATGGGATCTCCTTTAGAAGGCTTTTTATTTACAGCAACCCTTCCTTCTATCAGTCTCCAGAGAACTGTATATTACAAAGGTCATATCAAAAATCAGCCCATTAAACTTTAAAAGAAAAAAAAAGAAAAAAAAAAACCACCCCACAAAATCTTGATGTCGTCCCCATCACCTTAAGAAATTAGCTCTTACAGGATGTGTAGCCCAAACTTTCCTTTATGTTGAAAGCATGAAGTGCAACAAGCAACTTTTAAACATACGATGAAACACTTTTCTAGTGCACTGTGAAACATCTAAAGATTGTCTAACTCCAGATAAAAATAGGTATTATCCTGTTCTATTTACAGATAGAGCAACTAAGACAGATTAATTGCCCTACACACTTTTGCAACAGCAGCAAAGAACAGACCCTGGAATGATTCCTTCAATCTACTCTAAACACTGTGTCAGATAATGCTTCTTTTCATTGCCCAAGGATTTTCTTCATTATTAAATGGGGGGATTTTTTTGTTTTTTCCAATCCTCCTTATTTAAGTAAATTAAGCAATTTAGATTTTTTTGGTTCTATGTTATCCTTATAGTTTCTGAGATCCTCTTGAAGTCTGGAAAATAAATATCTTTCTCATCTGAATTTATACATTTCTGTTGAATAACCTTGACTTCAAAATGCTTCCCCTGTGAATGAAAAAAAAAAAAGACATTTCTTGTGTTCCCCCTTAACATCTACATTCACATACCTTGATACAATACATTTCTGGAAATTGTAATAATAGTCACTAAATTCAAGGGTTTCAGATAAATATGTCTAAAACAGAAAAAAAATGAACAAAAAAAATCTCCACCAAATAAACTAAAAACCAATGCAACATTAAAACACGCATTTAAACTTTTGTTTAAATTTATAACCAAAATTTAATAAAAATAGGGATTTGGAAGTGTGATAAAACAGTAAACGAGCAATGATTTCATAAATCTATCATTTTTCTTTACAAAACAAACTCTGAAGTACTAGCATATTAAAAGACATTTTACTTCAATTTATAACAATCTTAAGGAGGGTCAAACATTTTTATTGTAATCTCTGACAGTCCCTACATTCATTGCAAGCAGTGACAGAAACATCCCATCTTCCATGTTCCTCTGATAGGACAAAACTCAGATGATACAATGAGAAAGACAATAAACACAGTTAAAACAAGATTGCTCCACCCAAAACTATGTCCTGTTCCTTTATAGAGCTTTTGGAAATCTTAATGGTTTAAAGCAGTGAATAACAAAGAGTGACCTATGAACAGTGGGTTCTGGGATTTAGACAGGTAAATAATTTTTTCTCTTCAAACTTGAAAATGAAGGCTACAGTTTGCTCTGCCACCACTCATGGGGCTTTGTCTGATGACATAGGTGTAGAAGCTTTGAGTAAAATGGAAATGTCAGTTGCCAGAAGCATAACCGTGAGCAAATCCTGGTAAATGAGGTCTCTCATCCCGTCGCAGGTCACCAGCTCCTTTCTGTACTTTGCCTAATGGTGGGGGCTGTTTCAGCGCTGCTGCTATTGTCCGTGTCTCAGCCTGGCAATATGACTTGGAAGGTTTATTCACATGATTACAGGCAAGAGAAGCTTTAAAGTACACAGCCCGTTAAATTCCAGTAAATAAGTTACTGTATATTTTAGAAGGAGCTTCTTACCACACAGTTCACAATTAGTATGCCCATTTCAGCATTAAAAAGGTACCTAGGAAAAGAAAATGTGTGTATAAGTACAAAAATATATCAGAATAGAGCACTTAGACTGAATAATTAATACCATTTTGCTTTATGCAACCATATATTTTAATCATCAAAGATTACTAAGGCTACAAATTCATGTTTATTGACAAGGATGCATTTCTTAAGTCACCATTTAAAATGGATTTTTATGGCTGGTCTTAATAACCAAGAGGCAAAAATGTGTTTCACTGCACGGACATGTTGAAGATATGAGTTAAACGGCCAAGACTATTCTCTAACTCCCTAGGCAAAAAGGCAATACAACCATTACTGAGGCAGAACAAAGAACTATCCTATTTTCTCTGTATCTACAATCTTTAAATACAAGTAAAAGCACCAATAAGTCTAAGAAAACAAAGGTAACAAATTTGTCAGGCTTACAACGTACTATGAGTTTGCATTATTAGTTTAAATAACTAATTATTTTCATCTCTTTATCATAAGTCTGCTCCACAATGATGATTTCTTCAGGACTATGACCAAGAAACACTTTATACCCAAATAATAGTCTCTCACCTCATCTTCACCAATGAGGACACTTCCTTCACAAGGTTTCTATTTCCTCTCAATTTTCGTTGTGTCCTTATGTAATTAATCTACTGAAAAATATTTTAATCCAAATAATCCAGCTTCCCTTCAAGAACTGTTTTGAGTGGGCTTTTAACAGTTTAAGTATAAATATAGCCCAAATAATTTTGTTATTGGTGTCTTGAAGCATGTAACCATGAAGTTTACTTAAAATTTCAACAAAAAACTCAAAAAAAAAAAACCAAAACAAAAGTAAAAAGGGGTTTGCAGTAAGTACAGTATCTTCTTGTATTTCTGCATTGGCATGAGGGAGTGCTTTGTATAAATATAAGTTTAGCTTGACTGTGTTTTCTGACCACAGTTTTACTAGCTACAAAAGGAAGCAGTTTCAGTTGTAGCTTAATGTCATACCTGAGAGAAAGAGTACTGCTTCTTCAGAGTGGCCAATGAAGCTGCTCATATTGTCACTCCCCAACTCAGCTCAATCAGGGTGAACCCAACTAGTTTAAATAGTATCTCAGCAAAGAGGCTAGGGATTGCATTCATGAGGAGGTCAGGGAATGTAAACTCCAGTACCAATGATTGGAACCTTAGGGCAAGATGAGAATATTTATTTTTTAGCTACCAGAGATACAGATGGAGGGAAACATACTAGCAAGGATAAATTAAACTTAGCTATATTTTGCTTTGATAGGACTGTTTCACAAATAGATGATTCTATATTTGAAGTGACTAACCTCACTAAGGCAATGCCCAACTAGCAATAATAATAACTTTACAGGGTGAGTTAATCCAGTCTAAAGTGATTTGACATCATTATATGCCTCAGAATAATTTCCAGATAAACTGTTTGAAAATTTTATTTAAAAAAAAAAAAACCACTAAAAAGTCCATTTTTTAAACGTTCCCAAAAGAACTTTTGACTGCAAAAGATGGAGAACATTAAGTAATAGTAACTAATTAAGTAATAGTAACTTTTGTGAAACAAAAATGAGGCGCAACCGTTGCTGCCATTTTATTGGCCGTAAACAAAGCGGAAGTAAGGCTTGTTTATTCGCAGCTGTGCGACCAATTGAGGTAATCTGGGGGTTCCTGGAGCATGGGGAGTGGAGGAAAAGTGAAGAGAGCCACCACGATCGGGCAGCTTTCATGAGGGGGGCTGTCTTGCCGGGAGGTGGAGCAGCAGCATCCACTGCAGGGATTTAATCGTCCCCCAGGGAGCGCGAGCAACCAGGAGTGTGGCGAACAGAGCCAGCAAAAAGGTAATGACGAGGCATCCAGGTGTGGTGCGGCAGTTTGTGTGGCAGTTCGAGCAGGGAGGATGGGCAGGGAACAATCCCACAGCCCATTTAGAGAAGCAGAAGATAGAGCAGTGTCCCAGCTTCAGCTTCAACCTAGCAAAATGGTGAGCGCTCACCTAAGGACTAAAGCCAAGGCTCAGGTGGACAAAACTCAGGTGAAGGTCAATGCATCCACCCAGACAGAGCTGGTTAGTAGAGAAGCTTTGGTCCAGGTGGAGTGCAGGGAGTGTTTAGACTGCTTAGGGACCTATGCTTCTGAGGCAAAAATGTGTCATAGGTGCCCTCAAGTTCAGGAGCTGCAGCGCCTGGTGAAAGAGCTGCAGGAAACTGTGAGTAGGCTCTGTAGTATTAGAGAGGAAGAAGTTGAGAAAGATGGAGGCCTCCACAATCAGGTGCAAGCCTCCAGTGATTCCAATAAGTCATGGACCGTGGTTACACAAAAAAGAAAGACAAAAGCTCATCTTCAAAGCCCTCCTTCCAGAGTGCCCACTAGAATTAAGTATGAGGCACTGACGACAAGGGATTTTGATGAGTAAGCTCCAAAAGGGGAAAACCCACTAAACAACCCATCAGCTGCTCCACCTGCAGTAGGTAATGGACATCACAGGAAGAGGCGATAGGTGCTTGTTGTGGGTGACTCGCTGCTAAGGGGCACTGAGAGACCCATCTGTGGAGTAGGTAGGGAGTCAAGAGAGGTGTGCTACCTGCCTAGGGCCAAGATCAGGGATGTGGCCAAGAGACAGTCACGGCTCGTCAGGGCTGCAGGCTACTACCCCTTACTTGTGTTCCGTGTAGCTATGAATGATGTCATGAGGCATGACATCTCCAGGATCAGGATGGATTTTAAATCCTTGGGGGAGCAGGTAAAAGGTAGAGGGGCTCAGGTTATTTTCTCCTCTATCCTGTTCACTAGAGATAAAGGAGGAGTTTGTAATGGAAAAATCAGCCAAGTGAACTCCTGGATGAGAGGCTGATGCTGGCGGGAAGGCTTTGGGTACTTTCACAATGGATCCTTCCTTGGGGACTACAGCTTGACAGGACGGGATGGGATTCATCTCTCCCGTAAAGGCACTGGATTATTTGGGAGTAGACTAGCAAATTTAGTAAAGACGTCTTTAAACTAAGGGACTTAGGGGGTGGGGGGAGGAACAAAACAGAATAAGCTGTCCACTCTAGCTGGGAAACAGGGCAGGACAGGAAATGCAATAACAAGTGCCCTTCATCTGCACACTGAGCTGAGATGCGGAAGGCTGACCACCCTGAGAAAGAACCAAATCAAGGAGGAACCTCCTGCACCCGTCCAGGGAAACCTGTGTGTTCGAGTAAGCCCCTGCGCTGCCTGGGGAATAAGCAGGAGGAACTGGAGATGTGGGTGCGGATGCGGGACTACGACCTCATTGCAGTCACAGAGACGTGGTGGGACAGCTGCCATGACTGGAGCACAGCCATGGAGGGTTATGTATTGTTCAGGAAAGACAGACGGACAAGGCGTGGAGGTGGAGTTGCTCTCTATGTGAGGGAGTAATTAATGTGTACTGAACTGTGCCTGGGTGGGGATGAGGAGAGAGTAGAGTGCTTATGGGTAAAAATTAATGGGCAGGGCAAGGCAGGTGATATTGTTGTAGGAGTTTGCTACAGGCCACCGGACCAGGAGGAGGATGTGGATGAGACCTTCTACAAAAGGTTGAGAGCTGTCTCACAATCACAGTCCCTGGTCCTCATGGGGGACTTCAAACACCCTGATATTTGCTGGGATAGCCACACAGCCAAGCACACGCAGTCCAGGAGGTTCCTACAGATTGTTGATGACAACTTCCTGTTGCAGATGATCGAGGAACCAAAAAGGAGAGGTATGCTGCTGGACCTGGTGCTGACAAATAAGGAGGGCCTGGTTGGGGACGTGAAGGTTGGAGGCAACCTTGGCTGCAGTGACCATGAGATGATAGAGTTCAAGATCCTGTGTGGAAGAGGCAGAATACAAAGCAAGACCATGACCCTGGATTTCAGACGAGACGACTTTGGCCTCTTCAAAGATCTACTTAAATGGATCTCATAGGATATGATTCTATAAGACAGAAGTGCCAATGAGAGCTGGTCAATCTTCAAGCATCACTTCCCCCAAGCCCGGGATCGGTGTGTCCCAATGCGCAAGAAAGGGGGAAAAGGAGACAGGAGGCCTCCATGGATGAGCAAGGATCTGCTGGGACAACTCAGGATAAAAGCAGCCACCTATGAGAGGTGGAAACAGGTACTGGCTTCTTGGGAAGAGTATTGGAACATTGCCAGGGCATGCAGGGGTGCAACTAGAAAGGCTAGAGCCCTTCTAGAATTAAATTTAGCCAGGGATGTTAAAGACAGTAATAAGGCATTTTTCAAGTACATCAGCAGCAGAAGGATGGTGAAGGGGAATGTGGGCCCACTGCTAAATGCTGAGGGTGCCCTGGTGTCTGAGGATGCAGAGATGGCCAAAGTACTGAATGTCTTCTTTGCTTCAGTCCTTACAGCCAAGGCCAGTGCTCGGGAAGCCCAGTCCGGCAGGATAACAGGATGGCCAGGGCAGCAGAGGACTTGCCGTGGGTGGAAAAGGAAGAGGTTAAGGACTTGTTGGCCAAGCTTAAGGCTCAAAAGTCAATGGGTCCTGATGGGATGCACCCTAGAGTGCTGAGAGAGCTGGCTGATGTGATTGCTAAGCCTCTCTCCATCATTTGGAACAATCATGGAGGACAGAAGTGCCTGAGGACTGGGGAATGGAGGTCAATGTCACATCAGTCTTCAAGAAGGGCAGGAAGGACGACCCAGGAAACTACAGGCCAGTCAGCCTCACCTCCATCCCTGGAAAAGTGATGGAACAACTCATCCTGAATGTTATCACAGAGCATATGAAGGATAAGATGGTTATTAGGGGGAGTCAACATGGCTTCACCAAGGGGAAATCCTGTTTGACCAACCTGATAGCCTTCTGTGAGGGCATAATCGGCTGGCTAGATGAAGAGAGAGCAGTGGATATCATCTACCTTGACTTCAGCAAGGCTTTTGACACTGTCTGCCAGAACATCCTCCTCGGAAAGCTCAAGCAGTGTGTCTTGCATGAGTGGACAGTGAGGTGGATTAAGAGCTGTCTGAATGACAGAGCCCAGAGGGTGGTGATCAGTGGCACAGAATGGAGTTGGAGGCCTGTGGCCAGTGGAGTTCCATGGGGATCGGTTCTAGGCCAGTCTTGTTCAACATCTTCATCAACAAGGTGGATGATGGGACAGAGTGTACCCTCAGCAAGTTCCCGGATGACACCAAACTGGGAGGACTGGCTGATTCCCCAGAAGGCTGTGCTGCCATTCAGCGGGATCTCGACCGGCTTGAGAGTTGGGCAGAGAAGAACCTCATGAGGTTCAACAAGAACAAGTGCAGAGTCCTGCATCTGAGAAAGAACAACCCCACACAGCAGTACAGGCTGGGGATCGAACTGCTGAAGAGCAGCTCTGCAGAGAGAGACCTGGGAGTCCTGATTGAGAATAAGCTAAATATGGCCCTCATGGCCAAGAAGGCCAATGGCATCCTGGGATGCATCAAGAAGAGTATGGCCAGCAGGTCAAGGGAGGTTCTTCTCCCTCTTTACTGTGCCCTGGTGAGGCCTCATCTGGAGTACTGTGTCCAGTTCTGGGCTCCTCAGCTCAAGAGGGACAGGGAAGTGCTGGAGAGAGTCCAGCACAGGGCCACCAAGATGATCAGGGGAATGGAACATCTTTCATACGAGGAAAGGCTGCGGGAACTGGGGCTGTTTAGTTTGGAGGAGATTGAGGGGAGATCTTATTAACATTTACAAATATCTAAAAGGTGGGTGTCAGGAGGTTGGGACATCCCTTTTTTCTATAGTAGCTAGCAACAGGACAAGGGGTAATGGGATGAAGCTGGAACATAAAAAGTTCCACTTAAATATAAGAAAAAGCTATTTCATTGTGAGGGTGATGGAGCAGTGGAACAGGCTGCCCAGAGGGGCTGTGGAGTCTCCTTTCTTGGAGGTCTTCAAGACCCACTTGGACACGTTCCTATGCGACCTGATCTAAGTGAACCTGCTTCTGCAGGGCGATTGGACTGGATGATCTCTAAAGGTCCCTTCCAACCCCTACCATTCTATGATTCTATGAAAAAAGAAACTCCTATAGTTTTCCTACTTTAAATTAATAGACTCCAATAGCAGTGCTAAAATGTATTACAGAACTCAACTTTCTCCTATTTTTGTTTCCATTACTCATTTTAATCTCAAATAGACTGACCAGGAAGAAATAAGTTTACAGTGAATCCACTTCTGTGCTTTTTCCCTTAAGTTATCCTACATTTTCCTCTGTATTTGAACTAGGTACACTTTTATTTAGTACTCTCTATACCTTATTCACATCTGTCAAACAAAAAACGCACATCGCAGTCACACACCAAGGCACAAGTCACAAAACTCAAAGAAAGAAAAAGCAAAAGAAATTATATTTATATGTCATTTTGATAGTCAGGGGAGAAAAAGTGGCCCAGTCCCTCTTTCTAAAAATAATGCTTCACACAGGTGTCATCTCTGTATTTCACTGGAGTTACCAAAAAAAAAAAAAGTTGTCATTTATGGAAGTTTATTCCTGCTATTGGAATAAAATGATCTTTAAATCACAGTTCAGTTCTTCCATACCTTTCTTCTGTGAAAATCACTCTTACATGTAGGGAAATGGGCAAAACCCAGTTATGTTAACCCAACATCTACCTATCTGATCTATACAAACAACACACTTAAACTCTCTTCTGGTCATCTACTCCTAACAAAAATGGATTAAAAGTTAGAAATCTTAGAAAAACAGAATGTAAAAGAACAAAACCAGTTACTCCTGACACTCATAGCAATGATGAGCTGATAAACAACTTCACCATATCGTCTTGTCCCACATCTCTAATAGAGATGAAGAAGGCTCTAATTAGGGCATTAATTCCACACTGCACTACAGTTGCAATGCAACTTCTCTTTCACTGAAGGTGTAATAATATGTGGGTGCAAATTTCTTGACATCAGCAATCTATTCTTTTGCATTTACATTGCTAGGCAACATCATTACTCTGATTGACTTCTGTACAGTACCACACTTTCACCTCTTAGGTACAGAAAGAAAAGATTGATTCAGATTTCAGTGCCACAGTTTTACATAGATGCAGTTCTAATGAATTAAATGCACTTACTCCTAATTTACAGACACAGAAGAAAAACAATTTTCTTGATTACTCTCCTATTTAGAAAGCTCTAACTCTTTTCAATAGAATAAAGTTACAGTGGACTAAAACTCTTGTGACAGTTAGGGGCATAGTTACATGTATTTTTCCACAAGAAGGTGGCAGCTGTCCTCAAAGTGCAATGTGAGGTAACCAGGAAAAGGTGATTGACTGATGCTGAGGTTAATTGCTTGTTGGCATGCTAGAAAGCCTATGCTAACAAGTGCTGCTTATAACTAACAAGTGCCAATTATTTCCTTATATTCCAGTACACATTATATTATGCTAGGCACTATTCAAACATCCAGAAAGATCCAGGCATCCTTACCCTGATTTGATGAGTTAATGATTTAAGAAAACTATGCTAGATACTGCTGAGAATGGCGCAGTGCATGTTCCTTATCACAGATGTAAAACTCTTCATATAATATTATAATCCAGAAAGACTTTGGTAAAGTTGCCAATACACTGAGCAGTGCATCATCTGTAATGTAAGTGTAAGTAGTTGCCAGTTCAAAAACTTTTACTCTCTGTTCCTGACCAAAAGCTTATACTAATATATAGTGTTTATTATGTCATTACTAGAAGTCAGAGTCTTTAAAAGTATTGATATTTTAATCCTGTTTCCACATCTGTGTATGGAAAAAAAACCCACCTTTTCTATATATATAATTGGTGACCAAGTGTAACTACAGGCCTCACATAACTTCCCACCTAATCGATAGATTATTATGTAAAATATTGCCTAATATTTGTATAATGCATTCACCTGGCTTGAAAATATGCTGACAGGACTAGAAAGCATAACATCATCTATTGTTAAATTGATATTAAATTCATAATTTTGTTCCTGAAGCATCAGTAAATACCAATTTTAATTGCATTAATAATATGTGAATTATGGAAGTAGGGATGAACTGACAAATACAGATTTTCACTATGATAATAATGTTTTAAAATAAGATTAAAAAGTAACAGCTTCTAAAGAAGGAGGAAGTTAATGCACTGAAAATAATAGTGTAAAGCCCACTTTGCAATAGCGCCCACTCTCCACTACTCAGAAAGACATCTACCTTGTAGCAGTTGGAATAAAACATGCAAAGTTGACCTGAGAAGGGAACTTAACAGTCTTTCAGGCTTTCTTTGCGTGAAATCTTACAGTGCTCAGTAAGACTGCATGTCTTATTTGTTACTCCTTGTCTAAAATAAAATAAACTTACTTAAAGGCATCATGGCATAATATTGGAGTTGAAAGCCTTTAGAAATACCCTAATTGTGAAAGTTGGGAATTACTATGCCCCCTTTCCCTTTTGTAACTGTTAAGACAGAATGGGTCAAATATGTTGGTAATCTCCTGAAAAAGGTTAAAATTACCTAAGCTACAGTTTGATCTCTCCCACTCCTGCACTGCAGAGAACATTTCAGCACACTGCCATCCCAAGAAATCAAAATAACGTAACAAAACTTCACTAATCACATCTCTTGTTCAGTAGGCACGGATGTTCAGAACAGGATTGGGTGAGGTGACCATAGAAATGAAAAGATTTTTTAAAATCTAAAATTGTTAAAATGGTATTTGCAAATAGTGCATCAGTATTCCTACACTGTTTAAGAATAGATATGTACATTTCTGTACCCATCAAAAACTTAATAAAAAATATCTCCTGCAGGCAATTTGCAAACTATAGTTTCATCTAGATATATGTCAGTGTAAATCAGGAACCTTCAGTTCTCGGTTTTTCTAAACAAGTATGCCATAATCTTTCCTATCCCTGTTTCCATCAGACTCTCATAAATCTACGACATTGCTCTGTCTCCTCAGAAAGCAGTCAAATTCACAAATATTTTAAAGGTATACTGAAATACACATATAGTAAGTCTATCATCCTACTAGGAGTTAGTAATTTCCTTCACTTGTAGTATATATTTCATTTTAACACATCTTTAATAGACACCAACTAATCATGTTTAAAGTCCACCTCTTTATTATTGCCCCTTATCCATAAACTGTTCTTTTTGCTGACCTTAATATATAAGGTGAAGATAGGCAATTGTTCCATATAAGTGCTTACATATATGATTTTGATTTTAGGATATGTGAGGTAGAACTACTTTGGGTGGATATAGGTAATATTTTCTTAATTTCCAAGTGTCATCGTAGAATATATATTTTTTTTTGTTCTAAATCACTTAATTCTCTCAGAAATACTGATGACTCTAAAATTCAATGTCTTCATCTTTTTCTGTATCCTGTATTTTATAAAAGAATAAATACATAATGACATTTATAATTTCAGAACTCTAAAGAATAAAGTAGTACATTAAATTTATAATATAAAAATTCCCTTTTCCTGGAATTACAGTTTTGTATTTATTGAATGCGTTCACAGGCTCCCTTAGGATGTGAAATGCATGGAAATATATGTGCATTACTAAAGAAAGAACTAAATTTATTCTTTCCCCACATCATGCTCTTCTTTGCAGTAGAGGTTCGTAATTCAACACAGAGATAGAATGAGATGGAGCCAATTTCCTGGTCTATATGTGTGACAAATGCTGAAAGTGGCACAAGATTAACAAATTAGTTGATGTATACATCTTTAAAGATTTTTTTTTACTGTGTCCGAAATCAAAATGCATGCCTTATTTGAAATGAAGGTTTCTTTGGAGCTAAGTATTAAACAGGAACCTTATATATTCCTGTAATTCTAAGAAGGAAATATGGCATGTATGACAACTAAAGAACAGTAACCTGAAAAAAAATTATAAGAAGTCACATCACTCTAGTAATAGCAACTTTTAGTGCTATAAATTGTATATTTTGTGATTAAATCTGATATTTTAACAAGAAATTTGCTGTGGAAAGTTTAATTATTTCAATACACAAGAATTTATATTAGGTATATTGACAATATATTAACTACTAAAATAAGAAATACTTTCTTGTTAAGCCATGTGTCAGATAGAAGCTTTTTTTAGAAATGGGTATGGAGAGATCTACAGTATAGACATGTGTGTCATTATAGAAAGGTTTCTTTATGATGGTTTGAAATAAAAAGTATGGAACTTGACCTTTTTAGCTGACATAGTAATCACCTACTTGATGTAATCCAGATATCTAACACCAAACAATAAAAACATCTGTGACAACAAAACCATGTAAAGCTTGTGGATTTTTTTTTAATGATAGCAGTATTTAATAAACAGATAATCCTGGATTAGTTCTTCTTATGCAAAAACTTTTGTGCTTTGCAAATGCTAGTTTTAAAGATCTATTAAATTAGATGTGAAAATTTTTTAAGCACTCATGCATATATTTTGGTGTTACCTCATTCATTCTGCATTTAGGACCTTGTCATAGTCCACCTGTTTTGCTTTTGCTTAAATTACATCAAAATAATAGCTTTCTTTAGAGAAAAAAAAAAAATCCTACATTTCTACTGACTGTATCCAAACATGGTAAAGATAAATTCAAGAGGAGCCATATTCAGGTTGTATGTCTCAGTCACCCAATCTCCCTTTCACATGTCTGTTCATGTTGACAGACTGTGTCATAATACATCAACAGAAAGATCAGCATAGAAGAACAGAAATTCATTGCCTGACAGCAAGAGGAAAACTGATTTCTACTATTAAATTAGCAAAAATATACCAATACTTCACTACCAATAAGAACATCATGGCTAAATGCATTCACCATATTATAATTCTGAATGAACATTGAGAATTTTTTCTCAATAATCTTTAAACACAAAAAAGCAGCGGAAGAATGTGGACTCGAGGATGTCTACATCTTTGGAAGTAAAGAACTGATTTCTGCCAAATAATGCTATCCCATTTTGGTTTTGTTAATATTTTAAATATTAATTCTAAATACTCATTTAATTAAAGAGTACTAAACCCTGTTTTATCAGTGTTCATTTCTGACAGAAGTCCTTTCTTATGAGGCCAAGGATAATGTGGAAAATGCTCTGTATCAATAGAGCGCATCAGCTTCTTTTATATCAGAGAATTTCTACTCATATAGAAAGTATTCTGACTCTCTCATTGCTAGATATAATTTTAATATACTATATTGAGCAGTGGTGTTTCACTAGGAATTTAACAATATCTGGAATAAATAATGTCTTTTGCAGCCTGGGGCAACATCTGCCACTTATGCATTAATTCTGCCCCTGTTTGAACACTCTACAACATATGCACTTCTCTTTTGTCTGTTATCCTAGAGTTGTGTTATTCCCAAATATTGACATCATCTACTTTTATCAGCACTAACTGCTCTGAAGCTTCCTAGTCTCATGCTCAGCTCTATTTCTTTCTATTGATTATCTTCCTCACTCCAGCAGGTAGCTAGTCAGCGACGCTGTCCTGAGAAATAGCTTCCAATGACTTTATACGCACAATTTACACGGAATTGTTTAAAGAAGATATTAGCCTCAATACAAATCAGTGAACCTCATTTAGTCAATACTGCACAATTCAGCTGTTGGCACCCTGTCACATGTTAGTCTTTAAAGTCAACTACCATACCCAATCTGCACATTAGCCATAGTATTTAGTTTCATATTAAAATGAGGCTAGTTTTCCTTTTTTTTTTCTTAATCTATTCAATATACTTTTCACATCACCTCATTGAACCATATGATAGTAATATAATTTTAAGTATAAAAACCTGAGATTAAATGCTTGATTTTTGACAGTGTCCTTAAATATAATAAATTCAAAGGGAAATACTGTTAAGTTAAAATGGAGTGTTTTTCATTAAGTCCAATCAAATGGTAGACAACAAAGGATCTTTTATTTGAGAATATGAAGTGAAAATGAAAACCAGAAAACCTTTACTAAGAAAAGGTCTAGCTAAATTATGTTGGAAGGAGGTCTCCAGATTGAACCTGGGTGTTTCTTTTGCTAAAAATGAATTAAACTAAGATGCACTATGGGAGAATAATTTACAAAGAAGGAAAATCTAGTGCTTTACAAAGATGAAAACAGGGCCTAAATACAGTCAAGTTAGAATAAAAACTACAAAGAAAGATCAAATATTTAAAAAAAAACCTACTGTATTACTTAAACCATTTTTTTATCATCAGGACAAGGAAATTTGAGGATTTTTTTTTTTACCCCTTTTGCATTCCACAGCAGGGCTCTAAAGCCCTAGTTAGATATTCATATGAAAATAATCTCTTCCTTTTAGCCTACCAAACTATGATCTAAGCTATGATTTAGACTACATATGAAAGATAGAAGAAAAACATAGTAAATGTGCTTATCCCTGAATCTGCTACTTGAGAAATAAGATAGCTCTTCTGTTATTTTCAATCTGTATAAGATTCACACTTTTAAGTGTATTTAGCATATCCATGATGCTTATACTACAATTTCCATCTGCATCCTTTGGCAGCAGAATAAAAATAGATGTTGTTCCTAATTTCTGGAAGAAAAATACTTGAGTTTGCAGTATTTGGCAAAGAAATGTTTATACCTTTCCTGTAACGTGTTGGTCTTATAAAGCAAAAAAGGATAGGCAACCTGCATGGATTCATTGCTAGAACCTTTTGCAGGACACAAAAAAGTAAAAAAAAAAAAAAAAAAAGACAATAAAACAAGAAAACTCTGTTTTATAGTATGTGATTGATATTTTAGAAAATACAAAAGGAAAAAAGCAGGATCCCTTTTAAGTCCCGATGAGCAGTCATCTGGGCTTAGCAATACATATCTAAATGCTTTTCAGAGAAAGGAAATATTATTTAACTGTTTAGCCGTTGGAAATATTAATATCAGGCAACAGGCTTTATTCTAAATATTGGTAATGTGAATATAAAAATAGAAGCTTTTTGTATGACCTCTGCTCACTGCTCTTTTTCCTTTAAAGCTCAGTAAGTGGTAGCTGAGGTTCTGAACCCCAGGTAAGAGAGAGATGCTGAAAGATGACCAGCCTAGCCTTCCTAATACATCTTTGTATGCACGTATACACACTCTCTCTCACTCATATACACACATTTATTGCAATCTGACACTCACAGAAAACCTTTTTCCCTTCTCTGAGCTTCTACAAGGAGCATTTCAGAAACCAAAGGGGGGAAAAAAAAAAAAAGGCAATGAGGAGAGAAATAGCTGCATATTCAGGTAGTAAAAAGGCAGGTGTGGTATGGGAATTTCTAGTGTTTATGTCGGCTGCTGTGTATTTGCTGTTGAAGGATTTGAGGGCTATTTTCCAGGAGTCTAAATATGTTTAGGATAAGTGCACTTTGAAAGGGAAATCTTCCAGATACTGTTTAGTCTATTTACTTCAGGAGATCTGCTTACTTAAAATAAAAGTTACATTGTCCTTCACCTGCTGTCTCCCATGCATGTACCTACACATGAAATGGGTTTTTTTTCCAATTACATTAGTAACTAGCAAAGTAGATACAAATTATTTTAATTATTTATTACAGAAATCACCTCCTGGGAAATCTTACAAATTGTTTGGATGTATTCAGTATTTAAATACAATAGTTCTACTGTAATATTTCCTGTGAAAAGACAGTATGAACTAACAGTATTTTAGTAATTACTTCAGTCATGTCTTATTAATAGATCATAGGATTAACAGATAGAATTATTTGGAAACATAGCAAATTTTAAATTTATTTCTAAAAATCCTAGTATTTTAAAGTTAATTCCTTATTGTATAGTAATATGTAACAAATATTCTAGATAATCAAGTGTAGTGATGTAGTAAAAAAGCACACAGTGAGGAATATGGCATGTACAGTAAAAAAACAGATGTTCTAAAAGTTTACAAAGTCAGGTTGAGGGAACTGGTTTCTTAAAGAATTAAAAATATCACTAATTATTGTTATCTGTGTCTGTTTTCATTATGACAGGAAAAAAACCCATCAAATTTCTTTACCATTACCCATCCTATTTATACTCATTATGAGAGATACATAGATTTGCTATGTGTTTAAGTTAAGCTATACTGATCAACTTCTCCATACTGTCTTAAAATGGTAACTAAGCTTGGAAAAAAAGGCTAGGAAGTAGATTATTCCTTTTTAATATATAGGAGAAAGGACAACTTTTCTACTTGAAACTTGAAAGCATTTGTAGCCCAAATAAATGTATTTTTTTTGTTTCTTTAATGCAAAAATTTGTATTTTTAGATCTCAGGGTTTCTTTAAAATAGGTCCTTATACGTATAATGGTGCATGTGAATAATCCAAAGTCAAGTTTTCTTAGCTATTCATGATGACAATATAATATTAAAAATACCTAAAGGGAAGAAAAAAATTAAATCACACTGTCCTGCCACAAAAAGTATCATTATTAAAATACAATTGTATTCTTTATCAGTAGATGTTGTTAGTTTCTCTGCTTGATTAGCTTTTGATTCATGCTCATAAATTTAAATTCAGACATACTTAGCCTCTTTGATTTTTAGACAGAGGTCAGTCAGCATTAGTGTATAAATTTTTAATCATAAAATGGAGATGCATGTTAAAAACATTTTAACAAACATGCAGTCTACATGGGACCATATTATCAAACAGTAATTGTATCCTTAAGATAAAAATTAGCTGGGGGAAAAAAAAATCTAACTGTTTGCACAGCATGTGAATCTCAACTGGACATAAAACTGTCAACTTTGCTTCCCTCTTTCCTTCTTTGGTCTCATGGTTCTTTATGCAGTACCTGGAAATATAAAACTATTAAATATACTTAAAGTAAAGATATTCTTCTGGCATGACTAGCTTGGGATTAATAATGTCGCCATAACTATTCAGGAACCAGTGGATATATGCCAATTTGTGTTGTATAGTTTTAAAAACATGCATGAAGCATGCTTTTTGAGTTTGTGTGTCTGTAAGGATTTGTTTGCATCTTTATGCATATCTCGTTTCATCACCGATGAATGTGTGTGTGTGTATGTGTATGGTTTAGTGAGAACAGAAATAATAAGGTATGAGGGTGGAAATAAAAAGCACTGCCTTTTGGAAGAGCCCTACATGACCAAAATCTTGCTCTTGAGAGGAGGATGGGAAGGGGCACTACAAGGGGCACCGCAAGAAAGGTCCAATACTGCAGTCCACTAAAGTCTCTTTTAGTTAGCAAGCATGTTTTAAATTAAAGTTTTAGATATACAGTGTTTATTCAAGCCATATTAAAGGAATCATGGCCCCACAAATCAGGCTTACTTATAAGACTACCTTACATGTTTTAAAGTTAAACTGCAAATCAGATGCATAATTTCACTGGAATTCTAAAGATAATTCTAAAATAGTGCTCAGCTGATGTAGTATGGTGCATTCATAGGATGAAGTGAATTTTCAGTTTTTAAAAGATGAAAAGATTTTGTTGAAGGAGCCCTATTTAGCTTCCCCCTAACCTAAAAATTAGTCTTGGCTGTCTTCTCATGCTATCAGTCTTTGAATCAAAATTCCAAGTCAGAATTTATTATTTTCTTATCCATGTTAAGCAGAATTAATTAGACCAAAAGGTTTTTATTTGCATTAAGGAACCAATCTTACAGTTTTCACACACGAAAAACACCTTTTGGAGTTGATAGTAATTTATGCAATTTATCGTAGTACATACAAAGCTTAAAGACTGTAAGTCACAATGTAAATTCAATATTTACCATATTAAAAAAAAAAAAATACAAAAAACAAAAATCCCACCTTTCACTTCCCAATATGTCTTACATTATATTTCACTGTGTTTCAGAAACACACCAGAATAGAGTGTAACTCATCGTCAGTGTTCCCTCTCTCCCTCTTTTTCCCTCTCCCTCTCACCTATACCATTTTGATTTTACATTTGCTGGAGCCTATTTAGTTTATAAATAACCTTAAACTGTTGAACTGTTCACTACTTTATTTGAACAGGAGACAATGTTATTGAAACAAATCTAGTTAACAAGGTAATTAGCTTTTGCAATATTCCTCAGAAGGCTGTTCATCACTTCACTACACAAACAATAGTATGTAACATTAAGCCTACGCTTAAGAGCAGTTCTATCAAAACTGGCTGGTCACATTAACAGCAAAAGTATTTTTTTAAAAAAGTAGCCAAGGGCCACCTAAAACTGATTAATTTATGAGTAGAATAATTAAAATGTTTTCCAATAGTAACCCACTCTAAAAATGTAAGCTACTGCTGGTGTTGAACACGTGGGGCTGGAACCAAGAAAATCTTTTTTCTTGCTTCCACAAAAGGCTTTGGGCCTAATTATTTTTAAGTATAATTCAGCCAACATCTTCTCATGCTTAGCTGCACTGAGTGACACTATTTGTGATGCCCAGTCTGCTGAAACTGAGCAGGTTGCTGTCAGTTTAAAAATGACTATAATAAAAGTGACCATGAAGATGGATCTTGTGATTTTGCGTTTCTAATCAGTCATCTGTGAAGAACACTTTTGCTTTGATTCAGCAGACTGGTGACAGTCATGATTGATAGTGCATGAGGATGAAAAAAGGTTATTAACTGTCTTCCTATTAAACTCAATGTATTACCCCTCTAGGTGCATCTCATACTTTAACTTAAAGTACTTACTCAGGTAAGGTCAAGAATGAACTCTATAAACACAGTATCCATCCTGTTGTAGATGAACCAGGAACTCTAATGTTAAATTTTGAATGTTCAGCATTAAGCCATATCTGAATCCTGCTGCCTTAATTACTATGCCAAAATCAAAAACTGAGCAGACCTTCATAAGCATCTAAATATATAGCTACACACAATTTTTTTGTCTGGAAAAGAGAGGAATCAATTGTTTCTGTCTGTTTGTGCAAACACATACACATACACGTGTATATTTTACAAAATAAAAGTTTGAATAATGTGATATTAACAAAAGAAATGTGGAACAGAAACATGAACTGTCTGTGAGGCTAAAGTATTAATTTAATGCAAAAAAGAGCATTTTACCTGCCAGTAGTTAACTTCATTATTAGCTGTATCAGTGTGATTTAATAATTTATGATGGCTTCCTATTGAAAACAAAAATCTAAATGTTTTAGCATAAATGTAAAAATATCTATTTGTTGGTTTTGTTTATTTCCTTCTTTTTACTGATGATTATCTTATCAATCCACAGGTCACAAGTGACTACCGAAAAAAGAATGGAAAACTGCACATATATTCAGGATTAGAATACTTATTTGGTGGAAATAGTGACTCCTAGGGTACTTCTAATTTCTATAGGTGTCTCTGTGAAGAGATGATTTTAAAGGAGTTTAGGAACAAAAGAACGGAATACGTTTCAAGTGTTCATTATTATTACTGACACCAGAAATGAACTGAAAGAGGAAAGTTGTGCAGGTTGCATCTTATATTCACATGTTTATTTGGGGAGTGAACATTAAAAAAACCCATGTGATCGTCTTTTCAGAATGAGCTACTTTACAAACATCTCTTTACAATCAATAACAATTTTGATTTTTAACTTGATTTTATATTTATGAATAAATTTCATATTTTTTTCAAATCCTCAAATTTCTTAATGTCTCGCGTTGCTCTTAAAAAAAAGAGTAGAACAAAAGATCAAAAATCCTATGACTAACTACAGTGTGCATACTGTCATCTGAAAGAATGTAGGTACACATACAGTTGTTTAAAATAAGCTCTTTCTACATTGTATACAAAATCTCCCCCCAAATACATATAGTCCACATTTATCTTCCAGAATGTTCAAATATATTTTTGCATTTCGATTTATGATAGCCCCTCATTTCTTCTTTTAAATTATATCCAAAACATTTTCTGCACTCATTAAAATCCTACTGGGGGAAGCAAGAATATTGTTGCAAGCTAGATCAGTTTGGAGAAAGAAGAAAAATGTGTATATCTTCACTATTCTGTAATGTACACATAAAGTCTGACAGGTGAGTATATATATTTTTTTCCTTCAAGGTAGTGTTGAATTTCAGTAGTTTCTTTTATTTTTCAACATTTTTTTAAAGCATTCATAGTGGCTTTAAAAGAATTCAGAATAAATGTCATGTACCTAATATGATGATGCACTCTCATAAGAAATATTAAACAATCCTTTCTAAGATCTTTATTTCCGGAAAGTATGTTCCTTTCAGGTGTGGACTTGGGAATAGGCACCAATTTTCCCTTCAGTAACATTTCTGCTTTATAATAAATTGCAATCCTGTTGTAGCCCCATGTGGATTTACAACTGGCAGTCTTTCTCTCTAACAATTTGGGGTCACTGTGGATATAGGTGAGCAATAATTCCAGGGGTGATGGAGATATTGACAAAATTTAGCAGTCTAAGTTCCTGGGCAAATATTTGTAAAATGTACACTTCTACATCACATTTTGTTAATAAGACTTTTGGATTATATTGTTTGCCTTGTTTGTGGATTGTATTTTGTCTGAAGCTACCTCAAATATTCTTTTCCATTTGTGTCCCTATTGGTACTGTGAAACGTTTCAACTAAAAGCTATTGTTCCTACCTCACACACATTTAATCAAAAAAGCAAGTTATAGCTATTAGAGGCTTAGTTCAAAAAAACATGTAGCATGCTCTTAGCAAACCAGTTTTAATTGAGCTAGGTGACATTTGTTTTGGGTAGCCTAATAGGTGCCTGGAACAGGTAAAGTCATTTTACCAGGCTTCACACCAAAGGGGAGCCCTGAAGACAGTGAGAGTTTCTGACAATGGGACAGAGCTACGTTTATTCACTGAGAAAGGGACTGGCAGGGCTAGGCCTATTCTGTTCACCTCATATGTGTAACCTACAGAGAAAAAGTAAATCTAAACATAACTCTAGCCTTATGTAAAACAATGAAGATGTGTCAGTCAACATGGATGGAATTAATAAATTTTATTTCTTCCTCCAGCTTCTTAAAAAAAACAAACCCTGTCACAAGAACAAATCGGAGGAACTCAAAGAATGAAACAAAGGATGGGATAAGGCCATTTAACCTGGAACAACCATTTATTCAGGTTAAGGTTTATTTAGAAGCCAAAGCAGGCCTGAAACACCAACTCTAGTGGTATCCTCTGAAATGCTTTTTTATTCCAGCACTCACTACACACACGAAAAGTAAATCCTGCAATAAACTATAGGCTAAGTGCATGTGGCCCAACCAGGACCATAAAAAGACGACACACCTAGCATGTGTCACAGTCAGCAGCACATGAGTGACTTCACCAGGGGTGATCCCTCATCTAGATCCCACTCTAGACAATCAGGATACAATAAGGGGGAAAAAAAGAAAAGAAAAAAAGAGGCGGGGGAAGGCAGGGGGGAGGGGGGCGGATGTAAAAGAAGCAGAGCCCAAACCCCACCTTCAGGCAGGTAGACCAGCTGGGAGACTAGACCTTCTCCCCGCGGAGGGGATGCTGCCATCTCCAGCGGAGGGCACGCGGCGCGGGACGAGTTGCGCCCTCCAGCGCGGAGCTGTGCGGAAGAGCTCCTCCGGCTGCGGGGCCCTCGCACCTGCCGAGCCCGCGTACGGAATGCGCCCTCCTCTCTTCCCTCCCTCCCCCGCCGTGCCCCGCGGAGGAGCCGCCTGCCCCGGGCTGCCCCGCCGGGGGCGCCGCTGCTCCTCGGCCGTGGGCGACGGGGCCCCGCGGGAGCGCAGCGCCCGCGGCCGGTCCCGCGCGGCGGCCGGTGTTGCCATAGCGCCGGGCCCGCGGCTCGGGGGCGCTGCCCGGCGGCGGCAGGAAGCGGCCGCTGCGCATCCCCGCCGCAGCATCGGCAGTGGCGGTGCGGGGGTTCCGCTGGGCTCCGCGCAGCGGGCTGCGCGGGGCCCCACAGATACAGTAAAATGGGAAGAGTACGTCGAGTAATGAATTCCAGCAGAAAGCTGGGGAGGAAGCGTTTTTCAGAGATCTGCCATATTTAACATTGACCACACTAAAGATGTTATTAGAGAAGGGGCGGGGGGTGAGGGCAATGGGGGATGTGATAAGGGAAAATAGATAATGACACATAATCCAAACCAGAAGTTTGAAACCAAGTTACTTAGCAGAATAGAGCCACAAGTTCAACTTTTTTTGTAATCCTTTTTTTTTTTCTCCCTCTCTCTTTCTCTTTTATAGGCTGGGGCTTGAAAGACAAGGAGATAAACTTGTTAAGGAAAGAAATATTCCTCTAACAAGCGGATAAATAAAATAGCTGAAGTGAAACAGTGGAAGATATGGGCGTAGAGAAATGCAAAGGACATACTACTATTTAGAAACCTCAAAGGAAATTGTAAACTAGGAAATGAAAAGGAGGAGGAGAAACATTTCTGTTGTAAATTAGAGGGAATGAAGATTAGCGGGAGAAAAGGGAGAAATAGCTACAGAAGATCTAAAATAAAGCATCACTGAAGATTAGACAATGTTTAAAAATATCCCAAATGAAGAAAGAGGGGTGTTCTCATCACTTTAGCTTGGGAGTGTGAAAGGGAAACGAGTAGGGATAATTACTAATATAGCACATGTCCGGAGGAACCAATCCAAAATAAGAGATAAATTTGGCTGGTGAAGACAGATAGGGGAAAGATTGGAAGAAAACTTAAAAATGCAGAGACCTGAGAGGAGAGGAAGAGAATTAGAGGACGAGGAAAGCTCCTGGAGTATGGGAAAACTTAGAGGACCAGATGGACAGGGAGGAAACAGCTACAGCAGAGGTGGAAAGAAAGAAAGAGAGAATGGGAGAGATTAAGGAGAGCAAATAAACCTGGGAGAGGGAATAGTTGGAGCAAATGAGAAGGAAAGCAGGAACAGAAAAGTAGGAAAGAGGGAAGGAGGGAGAGAGGGAGGGATGTGGGGAGAGAAGGAAGAAGACAGAGGGAGGAGACAAGGACTGAAGTCTCACAGCCCAAGGAAGGTGCAGCATTGAGTGAGAGAGAGCTCACTCTGAGGGTTAGGTTAGATTTCCAGAGCTCTTAGAGCTCATCGACCAGCCCGCTGGAGTCACTATTCAACCCGAGTCCCAAACACACGCCTCACTAACTACTTTACAGCCACTTTCATTGATTTTCTTTATCAAATAAACATAATACCCGTTACAGCAACACTTCCTCTTCGCACAGCCAGAATGCCACAAGCTCTGACTGCTGCATTTCTCCGGCTTGCAGTTCCCCACCCTTCACTCCTAAATAAATTGTGTTCTTTCACTTAAATGGTCAAATACATTACTGCTTGCAGAATTTTTCTGTAATCTGGAAAGTAGCTTGAGCTACTTTGAGCTAGGTAAACCGTTTAAATTGTAAGGTAAAGGGTCCCTGTCCCATTCGTCCTGGTGTGAATACAATATTTTTGCCCCACGTTTTCACAGGTAGTTTACATATTTACATTATTATTTTGTGCTAATAAGTGGTAACTTAAAGAGTGATGTCAAAGTGAATGCTCCTGCCTCAAAAACGCAGGAAAAAAAAATAATGCAACTTTCGCAGTTGCACCTAAACTGTCACTTGATCTAAGCATTTCAGGCTCAAAAATCAATTTTATTTAAAAAATCCCCTAAAAGTACCCCCCTTCAAAAGCTGTTTTTGAACCAGACTCTTCCATATATGTCAAAGGGCTGTTGAATTATTCATTATTATAATTACTATCATCATTGTCATTATCCCTTTCCATGTGGAAATAATTTTATTATCGTAATTTGATATCAGAAGAATTTCCTGTTAGTCGTTTGATAATCTTTTTTTTCCTACTGAAAAGAAAAGTTTTGTTTATAAATGAGAGAAAAATATTTTAAATGCTTTTATGTTTACTATAGATTTCCGTTTATCTAATCGATCGGAATGCCAATAAATCGATTAAAGGTTTAGTGTTTTACAAACAACCATTTTGTGCTTTTTGATTTTACGTTCAGAATGATTTTAATAAAGCTAATGCCTTCTCTGAGTGTTTGTTCACCCCAAACCTAATATTCCATCATTTCTATTATTTACAATTGCAATTTAAAGTGTTTCTAATGAGAAAAATAAACACAAATAAAAGAATGAAATAATCTGATTAATTTACTTTGTGCCTGTGGTCATCATATTTAGGTAAAGCCCTTAAAAATCTTGGTGAATTATATGCGATCATACAATGATTGCGGAATATTAAATTAAACTTAGATAAATCCGCATTGAAGGAGGCAGCACCCAATCCTGAATTTATTTCCCATTTTCTATAACAGCATCACTGCGCTCCTCTCTTTGCAATGACAATGTGCCAAATCTAGGCATTTTGAAAACATTTTCCATATGCTTTAACTGGAGACTGATAGACAAAGAAGAAAAGGAGATGGTCTTTTTTCACTTGAGGTATATTTCCTTTAACTTTTCCTCCAATCTTTTCTAATTTCATCCTTTTTAAACAAAAGTTTTTAAATCATTAAGATCTTTTCTTATTGCTCTTTTACGGTTTTTTTTAAAAAATATCCTTTTTATTTCCTTATCGCTTAATCAATTCCTGAACTCTGGAGTTTCAGTTACGCTTTAATGCAGGACTATAGAACTATCATTTCTGTACCTTGGAGAGGCAACATTTTGGGGAGAAGCATTTCGTTTAGTTTTCGCTTGCTGTTTTTTGTAATTAAAGATGGTTTTAATTATACCTTTTTTTTGTAAGTCAGATCAGATGTGCTGCTTGATTGCTGGAAGGTTTTTTCTTTTAACGGTGCTTTTAATTTATGTGTAGTTTTTACGGATAACACAGAGGTGGTGGCTTTTATTTAGCTGTAAAATCCACACGTTTTCTTTGAAAACTTGGCTCCTTGGGCGAAAATAACTTTTCCTGGCTGCTTTATAATCATTGTTTGTCGCAGAGGTAGTTTAGCATATTGTCTACACAACAAAGATTCCTGTTTTATTGGCAGTGTGGATTGTTGGATTTAGGTATAAATATTTCATAACTTTCCTCTTTCTGCAGTAAGATCGGTAGTTTTATTGGCTTTTTCTTCCTTTTTGTCTGTCTTTCTACCAGAACCGTTTTATTTCTGAAGTATCTTTTTGTCCTTTTCCAGGAGAGAATGTAAAATTTTTCCCTTGGATATATCACTGCTGGAAATATGCTCTTGGGCTTTCTGGAGGGGATGGGGGGGGAGAGCGGTGGTAAGCGGTCGTTTTCCTTGATTTGCATAAGAGCAAGTGAAGTGCCTGTGAAGTTGGTGAATTGCTATTGTTTGGGGCTAGTCCTGACTGTTTTTGTTTATAAACACTGGGGTGGTTGCCGGGAGGGGAGAGAGGTCAGGGCACTGTCAAAGCGCTGACCTCTGAAAGCCCAGAGGGCGCCTGGCTCCTTCACCCTCTCTTTTCTCTCTCTCCCTCTGTCTTTTTCTTTCCCTTCCTAACCAAGGCCAGGAGCTCAGGTTCAGGGCATTTAATCCCCGCGATCTACCCAAGAAAGGAGCTGGAAAAGGGCTGTTAAGGCTCCGGAGGAAACGCCGGCAGCAGCCTTAGACCTGGAAGACTTTTATTTATAGTAACGTCCGGGTGCGCCTTTTTGTGTGGCTCCAGCCAAAATAACAACAACAACAACAAAAGCCAATCGGGAACGGCACTATTTAGCTCAAAATCTCATCGAGATGTCTGTACTGTTCGACTGTGATTTTTCTCTTAGGTCACTGCTCGTTAGACGTACTTTCGGGAGGTGGATGTCAAATCTGGGGCAGTGAGGGCAGAATTGAAATGCAGTGTGTTATTGTTGTTTTTATTTATTTTCCGAACAAAACTTTCCAGTGATCAGATTGCGGATTTTTGTTTTCTTTTCCTCACCCTTCTTCCCCACTGCCCCCCAGTCCTTTTAAGTGTGTAGTGGAATGTGTTTGATGGGACCTGGGCGGGGGGGGGGTTGTAAATTAACAATACATTTATATTAGTGATACCTGTAAAGAAACAAATAATTAATAATAGACGAATGTTTTGGGTACAGAGTCAATTTCACCTAGAGGTAAGAAAAAAAAAAAACTTAAAAAAAAAAATCAAGAAAAAAGTGCAAGAGACTGCTATCAGGTTTAAGTATGTTTTGAAAAGAAGTTGCTGAGTTAAACAAAAATGTTAGTTAACACACTGCCTTTGTCAAATAGCCCCCGGGAGGAGAAGAAACAACAAAAAGGAGAAGAGGTGGGGGCTGGGGATCTGAAAGTGTCTGTAGCTCAGATAAAGGGTCTGTAACACTGAAATCTTGTAATACCTCGTCTCAAACTGAGCTCATCTATAGACTTAGGGAACGCAGTAAAAAGGCACGGATCCCCTTTCCCTTGCGTTGGGATCTGGGGAGAGGAGAAAGTGGGGGAAGGGGACGTTTATTAGGGAATTATGTCGGTTTATTAAAAAGGGGAGCGGCTGTGGCTGTAATTATGCAGATCCTAATGCCCCTGTTTATCCACTGCGCAGATTTAGGGAGTGAAATGAGCTTGGAGGAGCGACGTGGTGTAACAGAACCCGGTTTGGGCTTGGATTCCTTTGTCTGTTAAAGAATGGTCAGTCTCGGGCTCTGGTCCCCACCAGATCCGTCTCTCTCAGTCCAATAACTTTTCTTTGGGGCTGAGGCTGGAGGTGGTGGAGGACAAAAAAAGCTGAGGGTATTTTTAGGGTTTGGGTTTGGGGTTTTTTTTCCTACTCTATGAAAAGTAACGTCACTATCAAGAGCCTTCTGTGGTTTCAACAGGAGGCATGAAAAAATCCCAAAATGTGTAACGGTGCCTGCAGGAGAAGTTCGGAGGAGGTGGGCGGGGGGTCCACCGAGACCAGAGGAGAGCAGCTAGGAGGGTAGGCAAGAGTCTTCGGGGACGATCAGCTGAGCGAGAGAGGGAGGAGAGAGGAGAGTGGGAGCCGGGCCGGGCCGGGCTGCGCCGCCGGGGAGCCCGCCCGCCGCCCCGCGCCGCCCCACACCGCAGCCGCGCCGGCCACGGGTCCTCCTCGCCTGCCTCCCCCAGCCCGCGCCGCGCTCCGCTCTTATCACATCCCACAAACCTGCTGCTGCTGCCTCCCGGAATTAACCTTCTTCGATTTTTCCTAGCTACGTGGCGATCCCCGGGTTTCTTCTAAACTGTTAATGTCCCGTAGTGCCTTTTTTTTTTTTTACCCCTAAACCTCTTTCCCCCCCACCTCCCGCTACTATTTTTAGGGAGAGAGAAAGAAAGGGAGAGAGAGAGGAGATTTAAAACGTTAGGAAGGACAGTAAACAGTGGCAGAAGAAACCCTGGGAAAAAAAAAAAAAGAAAAGTGGACTCTCCTCTCGCAATTCCTGCCTCTATTCCACCCCCTGCCTTTGTTCTTTTAGCTGTAACTCAAGAAAACCATCAACCTATAACCCCCTCCAAGAAGAGAGAAAGGGAAAAAATCTACAGCCAAAAAAAGAATGACTTGACTGTTCTGACGTTTGGTGTTTTGACATTAATGACATTAATGATATTGATGTTTCACCAGGAAAAAAGCACTAGAAATAAAGGAGGTAGTGGGGGAGGTGCGGGGGGCGGGCGGGGGGGCGACTCTAAAACTAAATTATCTTCGTTTCCTTATTCTTCTATGACATTAAGTATACGCGTTTCTTCACTTGAATTTGAACTAGATGTATTGTTCTCAGGTGTTTCTTCATCACATTGTATTTAATTGTCTTCAGTCTTAGGAAATGTGTTACTATCCTTCAGGCATACACTTCAATGGACAATGCATCCTTCCATCTCAAAGTCCCATTTCACCTACAATTTAAGCCTAAAAGCTCTCTTTCCATCATATCCTCTGAATCTGATAACCTTAAACGGGTTTCAGAGATTTCATTTTCACTCTTTGTTTGCATTTTTTTTCCAGCCCTGTAAACAGAATATCCCTGGTTTCCTATCACCTTCATTCACAGGGTGGGGTGCCTGTGGAAATCTGCATACATATGCTCACGTTATTTTCATTGATAACTTGGTCCAATGCTTAGGTGAGATTTGAAAAAGCAATAAAGTTGCTCTCACAAACCCTCAAGCACCCCTGACTTTTGCTGAAGTTCGAGTCCTGACATTTTCCTGAAGTTTGAAGTGAGGTTTCTCTGGATTTGGCTAGGGCTCTGTCCTTCTATATTCACCGCATTCACCACTTTATTGGCAGGCTCCAGTTTTTGGAATTTCTCTACTTTCAGTCTGTCTTTTTTTTTTTTGTAATTTTTTCTCCTGACCTTTTTTTTCTTCTTCTCCTTCTTTTTTCTTTTTTTTTTTTTTTTTTTTTTTTCCCCCTCTCTCCGAAACTGTCAGGACCTTCACTCTGACCTTAAACATCTGCTTTTAGCAACTCAGTTCCCTGACACTGGCCTGTGCTTCCTTAAGGGCAGACTTAATTCATCATCAGGTGGGGATTTTCCTATTAGCGTTAGTTTCAGTACTTGTAAAACGTTCTCCTGGAGTAGAAGGTTTAGGGCCCAGAGAGGTACATATTTCTACCCTTCAGTTTTTTTCTGGTTTGTTGTTGGTGTGTGTGCGAGTGCTTTTAATGGAAGAGTGTGATAAAATCTTCCTGTTGGTTTGGGGTATTTAAGGCCTAAGACATGGTTTTGATGTGTACTGCAGGAATCACGAACTTCAAAGGCACATTAGCTCTAAGGTTATGGTTCACCTGTGCGAGGTCCTTGGTACTGTAAATATCTCTTGCATGTAACTGTGACTTGGTGACCATTGCTGGTACACCCATTTCTGGAATAGCATTATCAAAAATCTGCACGTGTTCCTGCAGTGTGTTTGGATGCTCTTTGAATAGTCATGTTTTTATCTTCAGTAGGGGGTATTTTAAAGTATGTCTATTCCTAGTTTTAGTTAATTATCTTTTAATGAAAATGTCAGTCATATTCACATCTGCAGTATTAGGTTAAGATAATTAGATTTTCAAATGAGAAGCAATCTTCTTAAACCCCACACAGGAAAATATTTGTAGAAGATTCCGATTTATAATGACATCTGTACATTTTACCCTAGTTTTCATCATAATAATCCCCTCCTCCCCCAATAATTAAACATGTCTGGTAAAATACAGATGATAAAATATTAAAAGATTATCAATACTTGTAAGAAAAGTGGAAGGTGATACATGTATATGCATGAAAATTGTATTGTATGCAAAGAGACTCCTCATTTTGATAAGGTTGTTTACAGCTGATATTGTACTCTCTGGAAGGCTTTGCTTTTTACTTGGGTGGTATCTCCAAGCAATTGCACAGCAGACACCAAAAACCAATGTATTATGTTTTGTGTGTCTGTGTGTATGCAGAGTGTATGTGCATATGTGTAAATACGATGTAGGATGTGAGTGTGCTCATGTGTGCATGTGCATATGAGTGAAAAAAAAAAAAATCACCTTTATCTCGATGTGGGCAGTTATTCCCTACCTTAGATACATATATCTTTTCTATATATATATATATAATCTTTTCTTCTACAGAGGTGTCATACATTCATTATCCCACCGTAAACACATTTTTCATTAAATCCCCATTAAAGGAAAGAAAAGGGAAGAGAAAGACAGACCGAAACGTCTCGTTGATGGAATAATTAATTTGGACCCGTTTCCCTTAAGTTCCTGAACAGTTAAAAGAGCAAGTCTGCCATACCCCGGCCCCACTCCCCACTTCTTTCTTTTTTTTTTTTTTTTTTTTTTTTTAATTTTCCCTAGCCATCTACTTTGTGTGCCTGTGCGTGTGTGTCTGTGTTACTAATGAAGTTTGCAGACTTCTGTTTGTACCCATGAGCTCCTTTCTGCTGCCCCTACTTCTCTGGGCTGGCTCGGTGGCTCCCGCAGCCCCGGCGAGCCCCCGGCAGCCGCGGCAGCTCCGGCTTCCCCGGCTCCGGGGCTGCGCGTCATTTGCAGCCCGGAGAATGTTGATCACCTCACTAATTACACCTCTCCCTCTCCTCTTCCCTCTCCTCTCCCTCTCCCTCTCTCTCGCTCTCTCTCGCTCTCTCTCCTCTCTCTCTCCTCTCTCTCTCTCTCTCTCATTCCCAGAGTGCATATCGGGAATAGACACACAAAGACATGCGCACTCAACTTAATCAGCCATTTTTTTAAACAGGGCTAAAACGATAATAATTAGCAGAATAAAGACATATCGGATTTTCATTTCCTTTCCTCCTTTTCCCAACCCCTTCACAACCAAACAGCGAGACCGCGGTCGGCACATGCTTTAACAACTCCCGGACCCCAAAGGACCGCTCCATGCCCCCCACTTCTTGCTCAATCATTTTTATTTTCACCCAATAAAGTTGGAGGATTATTTTTTTTATTATTTTTTTAATGAACCTTCTCTCGTTTACTTGGATGTGATCAGCTGTTAAGTAAATAAAGCAAAACAAAAAAAAAGAGGAGAAGATCCAGTAGGAACTGCGAGGGGAAATGGAAAGTAAGTTTTTTCTTTAACTTTTATTGAGTAGTTTGTGTTAAATTTAGGTCGAGTATCGATTATCTTTCCAGGCTGATCTTGCACAATCTTTGATATTTCGCTCTCGCTCTCTCTCTCTCTCTCTCTCACTCTCCCTGTGCCTCTTTCTCTCTCTCTCACATACACACACACACTCACATCCCCAGATCCCGTGTATCTCTCCCCTCTCTCTCTCCCCCCTTTTTCTGACCGTTTCCCCATTTTTAGGTACAGTATTTGCTCTCATTTGTGAAGGAGGGGCTGCTTTTTCTCTTTCCCTTCTTTCTTTCTTCCTCTCCCTTTCTCTTTTATTCCGAGGGTTACGTTTTGTTTGTGTATTTTTTTTGTTTGTTTTGATTCGGGTCTGTGGGTTTGGGGTTTTTGTTTTGGGTTTGTGGGTTATTTTTATTATTTTGGGGTTTTTTTTCCTCTTTCGGACTCTAACTTTCGGATTAAGTGGAGGACCCTGCTCAGTTTGCAGAAGAGATTCAGGGGATGCCCCCACTTTTTATTTTGCTCTCTTTTTTTGTAGGGAGCTCGGGGAGGGGGGGAGTACTGTCAGATCAGGAAAGACGTTACGGCTGTCAGAAGTCATCGCTTGCCAGCCCCTTCAGAGCTCACAGCTCGCAGCTCGGTCCCCCCAAAACTTTGAGGTGCTTTTTGAAGGTGCATTCTTCTCTCTCACCCTCCTTCCCTCTCCTCCCCACCTCCACCCCCCTTGGCCTCCCAAACTTTCGCTTTCGGGCGGGGTGGAGGAGAATGCCAGCAGGGCAATGGGGACCCTGACTGCATGCGTGTGTACAGGGGAAGGTGTGGGATGCTTTTTCCCCTCTCGCTCCCTTTTTATATTTTACAGGTAGGTTTCTGAGGAGCAAAAGCAGGGGTGGTTGTGCGGGGTGTGTGTATGTGTCTGTGTGCGTGTGCGCGCAGAGGGATCGCGCTTTTGGCTGCCGTCTCTGGCAGCAGGAGGAAGAGGAGCCCGTTATAAGCGCGCTCTGCCTCGCTGTCAGTTTCGGCGTGGGGAGACGGCCTGGCCCGGCCCGGTACGGAACGGAGGGGCCCCGCCGGCTGGGATGCGCGGCTGCCGCTGCCTGCGACGGCTGTTGGCCGGGCGCGGGCGCGGGTGGAGCCCACGGCATCCCCGCTGTGCCGTGCCGTGCCGTACCGGACTGTAGGAAACGCTACTGGCGGGCAGTGTCGGAGGCTGTTTTCAGCGTAGCCTTTCTGAGATTTTAGAAGAGAGGCGTGGGGGCGCGGTTGTCTTGCGGGACAGGCGTCTATTTTTTTGTTTTTTAACCAAAGACTAAGGTGTTTAAAAAATAAACCAAAAAAAGCGGAAAAACCTTCCAGTCAGACAAAAAGAAGAAAAAAAAAAGGTCATGAACAGCGAGAAGGCAGTTCAGATTCTGCTCTGTTCGTGCCAGAATCAAGTGCATCACTTCTCATCGCGGCGGCTAATGGCAGACGCGTCCCTGCTTCCCCCTTTTGCCTTACATGAAATTTCCTGCAAAAATGCTAATAAACTTTCTCCCCATCCGATGCCAACTTACGGCGATTCCCCTCCACTCCTCCCCTCCTGCATCTTCTTGCCCCCCCCCTCCCCCCCCCCCCCCCCCCCAGCAGCGGCAGCAGAAAATGCACGGGTTGGTATTTCTTTTGTTACCTGCGAGTCGGGCGGCCGGGGGTCTCTCATCGGCTGCTTAGGGCACTGGGTCCAACCGAGAGAGGAGCCACATCAGTCGGGTTCAGCCTGTTTCACCTCAGCGCCGTCCCGAGGAGGCTTTAGCCACCATTCAATAACACACCCTCCTCCTCCTCTTCCTCCTTAGGTACCAAGGCAGAGATCGCAAACATAACACCCCCCCTTCCCATCAAAAAAAAAAAAAAAAAAAAAAAAAAAAGCCCAACCAAAAGACAACTTGCCAGGCTGAAGATGGTGGATTTACATTAAGCCAGACACAGGCAGGTTCACTCAGGAAGTCTGACCATCCCGTTTTCTGACAGTTGCATTTCCTCGGCTCCATTCCGTCCTTTTTTTTTTTTTTTTTTAAATTTTCTTTTTATTAGCCTTGTTCCGTTTTTAATCAAGAATTATGTAGTTGTCAGGAGGATAGCGAGAAAAAGAGTGGAAAGAGAGGGCTCGGGTGCGTTTGAGGTGATTGCAGTGAGGGTGTTTTTTTTTTTTGCTGGTGTTTTTTTTTTTTTTTTTTCCTTTCCAATTGTGTTTCCCCTGGATTTGCAGTGGCTCGATCCTTAGGAGCGGTGGTGGAGTGTTTAAAAAGATCATTTGTAGCATTGTATTTTTAGTTTGGTGGTGGATGGATGGAAGAGGTAGTGAGAAGCCTTTGCAGCCCTGCCTGTTGTTGGTTAGATTGAGGCAGAGACTTGGCTGCGATTGGGACGCGACTGTGACATGGGCATCGATCGCTTCCATTGAGAGCAATGCAAAAACACAGCCTGGGTATGTAACACTCTCAGTGCCATCAACACTTGTTTTACTTTATATTTACTGGCAAAACTGACAGGACGATCCGGAGTGCTTTTCTTTGAAATAAGGAATACAAACATTTGGATGGGAAGGTGCACAAAGACGACTGTGGAAATAAACGGGGGGCTGAGGCTGAGGGGTGTGTGGGGGGGGGAAGAGCCTTAATCATCATTGCTCCACTTCCTATTCAACTGACTGTATTTAAGGAGTTTCTCTCTTTTCTCGACTGGAGGATCCTACTAAACTGGTTGAAATGAAAAAAAAAAAAAATCAGACAATCAACCTTGAGGGAATATCTGATAGTTTTCAGGGTTTGCGGTTTCAGCCGGTAGGAAAGTACACAAAATAAAAGATGGCTAGCCAGCTGTTTTAACCTCTTGCACCTGGCTCCAGAGCTGGGGCTCACCAGGATTATTCAGTTATTCGTGCTATCTGTGCTTGAATATTTATAGTGTACGATCTAGAGATCCACACAGTGCATTGTAGCATCTCTTTATCCTTTAGTCGTGGGCTTTTTGGACTTCGTCAACATAAACATGTATTCAATAGTTTTCATTTTTATGATAATGAACCTAGAGGGTCAGTGAAATATAGAGGGAAAAGTCGTAAATCTGAAAAAGTGAAACCTACCCAAGGAACAAAGAAAGGTCAGGTAAACCATCTGTGTAAGTCACAGTAATACTACCTGCTGTTTGGTTTTAGCAGTGATACTGCTTTATTATTCTCTAAAATGAAACTTATCCGCTAGATCAAGTTAAAACTAAAAGAAAGCTGTGGAGATGATAAATGGCATTGCATGCATCTCTCAGGATAGGGAGATGGTTGTGTTCCTCAATTTTTTAATAGTTTAGATTTATTTGTGAAGATGGTGCACCAGCAAAGAGCATATAAAGGGGCCGAGAAAAATCACTGTTTAATATTGCAGAATTTACTGCTTCCATTCTGACCATGAGCCTAAATTTACACAATGAAATTTGATTATCTCTAATAACAATATTAGATCCTGCACTGGATGGATGAGAATTGAGGTGGTTTTGTTGATTGCAAGGGTTTAATGTTGCATTTCAGAATCTGATGTGGTTTAGCCTCCCTTCCATTAACTGGAAAACCCCTGAGGTTTTACAATTATTTCTTAAAGATAATACATTTAAGATTGCATTGGTAGGCTGAAGAAAAGTCATAAAGGCAAGAAGGGAAGCCCTTAATAACTCTTGAGATTCAGACATGTTCAGCAGTTAGATTGGCTCTGACTTCACCAAGGGTCGACAATGTGTCATTTCCATGAAGCCAAATTGCCCTCTGCCTATATGATATTAATGTGCAAATCAATATTTCAGGGATTAAATTTCCCTTCTTCATTTTTTATGGTTTCTACCTCAATAAGTCTCAAGTCTATTAGAAGAGGCTGGATGATTTAAAATCTTTCACTGCAGAATGGCTTGTCGTAGCCTTGTTTCACAGACTGTTTTTGGATTTTTGTTATAAAAGACTAAAGGCATGCCAAAGAAGTTGATAGTCAACATAGGGACATGCTCACTGTTGTAAAGCCCTTGTTCGATTAAGAGCTAAAAAGGTATTGAAAATATAATATATATGTTTATATAATATATATACATTCTACTGCTTTAAAAATATTGTGTTAATCACCTATTGATTTATTTCAAAATCAATAGAAGCTCCTTTCTTATTAGTGATTTGTTCAGCATTCTTCAGCCTTGTTGTTAATTTTCTTTAACAGCATGCATGAATTAATCTGCTGGTAGAAAGTGTTTTGGGCTTTCTTTGAAGCATATTTAAAACCAGTAATTTTTACTTATTTAGACTAAGTGGTGTGAAGAGTTTAGTATTGTGAGGAGACCAAGGCACTCTGCGTATTGGATTCAGCACTGTTTTAATGAAGATAAGGGAAATTTTGTAAATATTTTATGATTTCTGCTCGGATGCTTATCAGCAGTGTTTATTAAGAGTTTCTGCTGAATATTCCGGATCAGTTAAAAATTAAAATGGAGCTATCTGAACTGGAAGGAAACAATACATGGCAGAAAATTTAGGTCAGAATATGAGGTTGTGACTTTATCACTTAATCTTGGGAAGGCCCTACTGTCTATCATTTAGTGTTGTTTTAGAGTCTTAGACCATCTGGACCAAGTTCCACACAGCTGCATGAATTTCATATGTGATAGAACATTTTTTCCATTCAGTGTGAAATGTTCCTTCCTAAAAACGTACACCAGACTCGCTTAATTTAGTCTGCTAAAAGAAATGCACATGAAAAAGGACAAAAGGCTCTTTAATCTCTGCAAGCTGTTTGTTTTTCTTCAAGATTCCTGTCTGTTTGGGTTTGAAAAGTCATGTTTATTGAGCAGATGATTCTGAGGTGTGACATTAAAATAATATATGATTTTTGTGCTAGTTTCTGCTCTCCTAGTTAATTTGCAGAACTACTTTTTATGCCTGTCAAAACACAGAGTTAATCTATTCTTATTTACAATTAATCTCAATAAAATTAATCTTAACTATGCCTTAGTCAGTAGCTTAAAATATCTAATTATATTCAATTAACTGCTGTCATAGTAATTAACACTGCTTAATTGTCTCTGCATATATTTATGTAAAGCTCATTAGTTACTGCTTGCTCTTTTTTTCCTTTTCTCTTTCCCATTTTTGTGACTCTGAGAGCACTGACATAAAAAACGGTCTAGTTTTTGACAATTTGGGTCTTGAAGAACCTGTGAGAATGGTAATACATGTGTTCTAACCTGTTATGTGGGTAAATACTGGTGTTTTCATATGCAAAAAAGGTACCGGAGTTGAGTCTCTGGAGAACTTCTAATCCAGCTTTCGTGTAGTGTCCCCCCCTCCCTTTCTCCTACCCCAACACATCCAAAAATGTTTTCTAACCTTGTTGATAGAAATATGAGAAGCCAGGTTAAGCTTTGTGTTTGTAAATGAAGATCTTTTCTGCATCTGCCTTGGGGCTCTACCCAGAAGGCAGAGCTTTGCTGTTCCAGATTCGTTCAAAGGGTTAAAGATTTGGCCAAGGTTCAAACTGAGAAGCGCCCAGGGAAAGTGCATGTGAATATGTACAAGTTTCATGTAATTAGTGCTTAATTATATTAACATATGCAAATTGTCAACTTAGGAGCTTGTTGAGCTGGCAAAGATCAGCCAGGCACAATTGCTGTATTGTTCTGAAACAATAATGGATTTCAAGTTGGATTGTGAAAACACATAACTAGCTATCTAATTTAACTCATACCATGGTGAAATTTCATTAGTCTCCATGGAGACTGGTTTAATTGTGCTGACTAATGTTCTGGGCTGCAGAATGTCCTAAAAAGAAAGCGTTGTTTGCCTAATCCACCTTACAATGACACTTGTTTGTACATGTTTCCCTTGTGTGAGAATTTGCATATGCAAATAAATAGTTTCTCTGCCCCATTTGTCATGGCTGTTCATTACCCATGAAGAGGACATTGTTACTAGGCTGTTACTGAGTCTCCCAAGACAGGATAGTGTCAACCAGTCCAGCCACATTCTTTCATAATTTGTTTCTGATTAATAGACCAGAGTGAGGCTCATTCTATTCAGGCCTCTGCAAAGGGAAGGTCAGTTCTGTCACTGAAAAGAGTTTCCGCAGCAACTGAAGTTTTTTTTTCTCTCCTCCTCCCCCCTCTTGCTTTGGCTAAAATAATAATATTTAAAATAATGTATTCTTGCTCTAAGGAATACCTCCACTAATAATCTCTAGTTTCCTAAAGCAAAAGATAGGAAAATAAAGGAGATTCTGGTATTGGAATATTAATCCTGTTTTTGACAGAAAGGTAAACTGATATAATTGCTTTTCAGTCGAAGGAATGGGGGTTTATACAAGTGTGAAAGCATCGGAAAAGGATTAGCATTTTTTTGCATAATGAAAAGCTCTGTTGAATAGGGCACTGAATGGTTGACTGAATGACTGAGATGAAAGGAAGATGAAAATGCAGGCTCCTCTTTCTTTATGCCTATGTTCAGCTCTCCCTAAAGTTATGTTTGTCCAAGACTTGAGAAAACAAGCAGAAGCTCAGATTTTAGCAACTTGCTAAAACGCATCAGCATGTGAAGTAATACGTATGAGAGTAGTGCAGCAAAAGGATGAGAAACACAGGTTGGTATTGAGGGGAGCTCTAGGAACTTGACAGGCAAGCCAAATATTGACTATTGGGTATCGAGGATTCCCAGCACTTTGCTTGGGGGAAAGAAAGAGGGAGGAGGGGGGCTGGCAGGGAGGGAAGGAGCTATTTTAAAAGTCACCGATGGAAATTACGCATCAAGGCATAATAATCTAATAACGTTTGGTATTCAAGGAAGCGGGGTTTAGTCAATATCTGTTTTAATTGTTAAACTGTTTCTCTTTTGGAAAAAGTTATGAATTCTGACTCAGTGCTAAGTGTTTAAGTGGTATAGGAGCCTTGCTGGGGAAAAAATTACTCCCTTCACTCGGCTTTGAAAATAGCAAATGCTTACCGAAATAGAAATTGATACATGCACACTAGGAGAGGGATTTTTGGCGTGACTGCATCAGCGTACTCAGGTTGTTTAAAACATTTGGATTCTGGTAGATTCAGGTGGCAAGAAAGGCCTAGGCCTCCTCCTGCAATCAGTGCTAGCCTCCACTGACTCCAACCGGAGCAGGATCAGGCCCCAAGACAGGGCTGCAACTGGTTAGCTGTTGACAATGTGATCAGTGCTTCTAATTATGTTCTCTCAACAGTAATTAGGGCAGTTAAAATACCATAAGTGTTGAGCCACTTTTGAAAGTGGGAAGTGGTTCTTTTGTACGTATGTAAATCAAATGCAGTGTGAATAATTATTTGTATGTATATATGTATGTGTGCCTATTAAATAAGCTCTCTTTTTTTTCAGGTCAATATAATTACTGATTTAGAAGTACTGTGGAAAACTGTTGATAGTTAGACTAAGTATTAACTTGTTTGGGAGATTTTTTTTAAAGTTTGCAGAACATTTATTTGTAAATGCTTATTTGTTCAACGTTGGACTTGATGTGATAACAGTTAAACAGGGAAATTAGGATTATTTATTGATAAATTAAAGAAAACTGTAAATGCAGAGAGTGCTCAGTAAGAATAAAGTCACAAAATTTCTCTCTTTTAAGATGAAGTTAAAGACCTTCTATGGAGTACAAGAATGTTTTACTGGTAACTTCATGAAATTCCTTAAGAATTCTTTCAAAGGAATATGCTTATGGGATATTCTTTCATTCTGGGAACAGCTTATTAGCATATTTCCATAAGAAGAATGTGCTAATTTAAAAAATAAATTCATTTATATTTTAAAATAGTTAACCAAGCACCATGTGTTGTCTCTGGCAAAGTTCCAGCCACTGTAGAACTGGATAACACATGGGTTAATAATAACTTATGTGATGTCTGCATTCTTACTGAATGGGCAGAAACCCAGGACATTGAGATACTGGGATTCAAGATTTTACAGATTAAGATGTAACACAGAAAATATTTATGTGAACAGAGGTACAGACAGAATAAATTAAAAAAACCCATATATTGGTTATGTTTACCTAGTAAGTAAACGAAATCTAATAGATTGTTTTTGAGATTCATTATTGTTTTTGAAAGGGGTAATAAACACCATTAATTAATAGTGAGATTCAGCAGATCTGTAGAGGTTTTGCGTAAATAAAGGTAGTAGATTTAGTCTTTAAAAAGTATTACTCTATTCTTTTTTAAAATAATCACTCTATAGCACTATTATGTCTTTTACTGCAACTTTTCTAAGTATCAAACCAAGCCAGAAAAGTTTGTATTAGAATATGGTAGTCTTGTTGAGGAATTATTTTTTCTGCTTAAACAAAATATTCTGAGGAATACTTCAACTAAGTTATGTGATCAAAATAAAAATTTACCATATTAAGATGCTCTTTTATATGTTCACGTTACTCAGAATCAGCTTTCATTAAAAAAAAAAAACAAAACAAAACATGAAAGGAAAAAAAATGAGAGATTTATAAGGTAATTTGTCCAAATTATATTTTATTTGCTTTTGCTACTTTTGAGAACAATTTTAAAGGTGCCCAGAAACTGAGATCTCTTTACAGACAAATCTAGCAGACTCACAGTGATCTGACAGGCCATACCAGCTTCTAAGGTGTTACAGTCCTTCAGGTCAATAGCTCACAAGCTGAAGGCTATATGTACAGGATAGGCCATAGTGACTCTGAAGACAAACCTTTACCATATAGGCTGCAGTGGTGTCTGCAGAACAAGTGATGCACATGCTAGATATATATCTAAAACTGTGTCTAAATAGGCAATCATTCTGCTTATGAAACAAATATATCCTAACAAAATGCCTGTGTTGATGTAAGCCTAGGACATGTAAACCCAAAGGAACCAGATTCTTCCCATTCACTCAAATTAAATTAACAATAACTCATCTGAAATCAGGAGTGATACGGGTGTACAACTGGCAAGACATACAGTTTTGGTATTAGTAGAAAATGAATCAGGCCTGTAGTTACTGGTTGACAAATAATCCCATAAAATTGAATTTTAAAGGTTTCATCTCCTCTTTTTGCAGTACTATTTCCTTTTTTAAGGATGATATGCTTAGTCCAGAAGGCACCAGAGGGTCTGTAAGAAAGGGGTTTTCCAGACAGGCTGCTGAGGATCAATTCTATTCCTTTTACCAGGTAATAGCAGAGTTGAGTGTCTGGGAGCAGTGGCTGCTGAAGCCTTGCTCCTCCCTGTTTTTACACTGAGGCTGCCTTTTAAATTCACCTAATCTGAGATGACAAGGCACCTGTCACTGGTAGTGCTCCAGTGTTTGGGGCACTGATGGAAACTTGGAGTAATCCCAGTTATTTCCACACTTGTTCCAGAAGATGGAAGTGTAACAGATCAGAATAATCTCTTTTTGAAGAATAGCAAAAGCCTAACTTCTTTCTTTCTCTTCACTTGTTCGGGAAGGTCCTTTGATTTTTGGTATTCAGAGAGCCAGGACTTTGGTAAGAAGAGAAGGGGAAGAAAAAAATCTTTCGATTTGTTAATTGTTACATGATAGTTTCAAATGCAGGTGGTTTTCCTGTGTGAGAAACCTTGGCTGTCCACCTTCAAGAATTTCTCCTTATTTATACCTGTCAAGTCACATGCCATCTCCGCTCCAGAAAATAAGGTTCTGAGTGAAAAGTAACTCTTTAAACATAAAACTTCTTTTCCTGTGAATTTCACTCTGGTCTCTCTTTTTTTTTTTTTTTTTTAATATTGAGATACGGTTATTGATTTTGTTTACAGTACAGAGCGTTTAAATTAAAGAAAATGCAACATTTCTAAAATAAATTATTTCGCTATACAGCAAATGTCACCCCTCTGCTCCTTGGCTTTTTAAGAACTGCTCACCAAAAAAAGGATCGTTTTCTTTGCTACTGCAATGAAGCAATCTCTGGGGTGGGAAATGTCACAAACAGCCACGAGCCACCCCACTGCCGCGTGGCATTGTGCTTCGAGACTTCTAGCAGGAGCAACCGATTGCTGTAGGGAGGCAAAATGTGATTCCCACCTGCGTTGGCAGCTAGTGCCCTGGGACAGGCGTTTCAGCCAGGGGTAAAAGCATCACTAGAGTTTTAAGTCCCAACTGGCCTGTGGATTTCTCTCTCGCTCGACGGGTGTTTTCCCCAGTGCCGCTGCTGCAGTTTCCCATTTTGACCGAAGGCCTCTCTTGAAGTCCCCAGCGTCACCTCATCGCTGTCCGCGGGTGCGGTTCCAGCTCTCGCACGCACGGCAGAGTGCCATCTACCGAGGCACCGCCGCCAGACAGCCGCTGGCGGCGCGGCGCGGCCCGGCCCGGCCCGGCGCGGCTAGGCGCGGCGCGGCCCGCCCCTGCAGAGGGGCTGGAATCACAGCGCAGAGCGGTGCGGTCACTTCTTGGTTTTTTTTTCCTCCCTGAGTGGGTGGAAAGGCAACAAGAGACAACAGGGTCCAAAAATGGTGGTATTTAAATATAGCGAAAACTGGGAGCCTGACAATAACTCAGCTACTACAGAGTAGTAGCCATCTGGAGATTGTGATACATCCAAAAATGGGTCGGAGGGGACGTGGGGTGGGCGGGAAAAGAACCTTAAAAATGAAGAGTTTCATTCCATATTGAAACGTATTCTCCACACAGGCTGTCGCTTTAATGTTGAAAGTAAAGGTCTCTGAGTAGTTTTGTGTATCAAAGATGTACGCACTGAAACACCTAGCTTTTCGTCACAATTGGTTGCTATTGTTTCTGTACCAGAGCTGTTTGGCCCAGCATTCAGTTGACTGGTTGATATCAGTTTGTTTTTCAACGTTATTGTTGTTTAGAAACAGATTTTGATTCTGTGTTGAGTTTAAAAAATAGATACAGTGGCAGTGATTTTAAAACATTCCTGGAATTAGATGTAGCTCTACAGAAGGCTTTCAGTGTACTTTTTTTTTATAAGATTTTAATAAATGGAGGCAAATATATTAGAAATCTTTTAGGTTCATTTAAAAATCTATGCAATTTGAACAAATACTGAATTGTGTAATGGTTTGTCTGGGAATTAGTTCGGCTGCACAGCGTAATAATATTTTATTAGCTGTCATTTGTTTTCTAGGAAGAAAATGGTGTTTTTTATGTTGTATGTTACGTGTGAAAGCTTGGCAGTGAAATAGGACAGTCCCCAAACATGAATTTCTAAAAAGGTGGGACAGTAGTTGCCCAAAAGGTGAAGACTTGAGAAAAATTGGAGTGGGTCATTTCTTTCCTGAAATGAAGCAGGGTACAGATTAGGAGCCATTAAGGTTTGCCAGGAGTTGCTGGTCATAGAAGCCTGTTTAAGTGCTCACTGTCAACAAGGAAATCATGGGCAGCACTTAAAGTGGCTCACCTCTGATTTATTCATAAACCTCACACGAGCACTTGGCTTTGTTCTTGCTCTGGTAAGGGGGAACGGATGCCAATAAGAACAGGAATAAAGAGCTTCTTGCATGGTCCAAAAGTGAATAGCACTTTATCTCAAAGCATGACCTCCATTCCCAAGATCTGTTGTGTTACAGTTGACTCTGCTAGATGTGTATTCTCAGATGAATTGCTAGAAGAGGTTACAACAAATATATACTTTGTAAACCCTCTAGATGTAACAAGAACTGTGTAACTGGAACTTAGGTTCTAACTTGACAGAAAGGTTGTGGCATTCGTAGTGAACTGAGAGATTTCTGTTTCAGACAGTGTTTTATGTTGGTGTTTTTAATGTCAGTCAGAAAACAGTATGATTATGTGGCTGCAATTCAAGCAAAAATGTTATATTCTTTAAGGGATTAGACTGAGAAACATATTTTGATAAAAGCAGACACACAGAAACGGAAAGTAGCTCAGAGACCAAAATGAAAAAAAGGAAAAAGATGACTTTGTTTTTAGGCATACTGGATTGCTGTTGCTTTATTTTAGTTTCTCTAAAAAAGGCAAAGTAGTACTCCCAGTCCACGATGGGGGAAGGGATCTTTCAAAGACGGTCAACTGCCATGTTTGCACTGGGGCAGAGGTTGAGTACAGTTACTTAAATCCCTGGAGAAACATTTAGTTAACGCTAGTCTCTTTCTGATCCCATCTGAGACTGATTTTCTTTTCTGCTTTTTAATGAAGTTTGTTTGTTGCTACATTTAAGTTATGATTTTAAACTAACTTGCATTTTCACAACAGATTTGACCAAAAGAGTCATAATGGAAGATAGTGATGAGAGTTAATGATACATCTTTGATAAAGCAGTCCTCGTGTGCAATCTGATCACAGCCATCAGCTCATTTGTCATGGCTGAAGTGAAAATGTCAGGACCAATGAGTGTATCAGTGCTGAAGGAGGTGAAAGGGCTTTTGGAGACACTTTTGTGCTGGGAGTGGGCCATAGCTTAGATGCAGCTCTAGGGAAATACTGGGATTAGCCAACTTTGTGCACAAATCCCTAGCATAATAGGAGTAGTTGGGAAAATGAGGTTTGTTAGCAAAAAAAAACCCAACCAAACAAACAAACAAAACTGTTGAATTGCTCTAGGCTGCAGCCCAGGAACTATGCAAAACAGTAAGGCATTTTATTAAAATAATTCTAGTAATGTGAACACACACACACTCCAACAAAAATCACAATCGATAGCCAACAGTATTAAAACCCTCATCTTAATGCATTTTGCATATGTACATGGGTTCTAGAAAAAACATGTGCTGTTAAAATAAATACAACCTTCATAATCTTAAAAGAGGGTTTTCTGACATGGTGGAAATTAATACAACATATTTAATTACAAAGTGATGCTGATGATCTTTTTGCAAAAAAAGATAAGGGCAGTCTCCCTGCTGCAGACATTTCTTTACTTGGGAGGTGTAATTCATACTATAGGAACACACTGATTGCTAAACTCGGGCTCTGGTGTGACTAGTCTCTTTGCTCTTTGACTGGTCTTTACAAGTTACTTCTGAAGAATATCACAGTAGGCAGGTGTAGGATGACCTATATATACATCTGTCTTGCCATGGTTACAGGTGCAAATTTTTTAGACCTCTGAAGAGCAAGGTTTAATATCTCTTACTTTTTTTTGTTGTTGTTGTTCACATTAATTACAATAACTTTGGATACTTTTGGCAGACAATTTCTGTTCCATTTTTTAACTTTAGTAAATATGATCTCAATGGTATCCTGCAGTAATGAGTCCTACTGTTGAACCTCTTTGCCCTTATCATTGGGTTTTAATTTGCCACAGTTAAGCTTTCTTGGAAACTGCTACTTGTCTTTTGGTAAGCCTTGTCTTGCTTCCTGTAACATACCTAGGAAGAGCAAGGTGCTTTTGCTTCTACCTTGTCCATAAACATACTGAAGAAATCTTGATTTCTTTGAGATGGATATCCTATTTGCCCGACCTATTCAGGTACTGTGGAATGGCATAGGTGTATAACCAGGTAATCCCATTGCCTGCACTGTGTCAACCCTAGAGGAGTGAGCAGGAGTGAGTTATTCCATCTCCATTGTGTGGAGTGGTTACTGAGGAATTGTCTGAATGCTAGATGTGTGTAGCTAATTGTCTATCTGGCTACACCAGTTAATAATGGCTATTTGCCTGTGGAAGGGATATTTACCTGTTCTGCTGTACTTCCTGTGGGTTTGATGTTGCAGAACTGGGGGTGTTTTAACTTCACAGATCTGTGTTAAAGGGGTTCAGCAGACTGCCAGCACTAGTCTGAGAGCAGTTCTTCCTTTGTTTACTGTTGCTATTCAAGGTGCTGCTGCAATTTTATCATCTTTCCTTTGGATTTAGTGGAAGGCTGAGAAGAAATTTAAGTTTGGATTTGGCTCCATTGTATCACTGATCTGGTAGCTGCCACCATTATGCAAAGCCTCCAAAACAGAGCAGAGCATGGCAGAAGACTGGTGCTGGCCCTTGTTGTGCTCTGGCTTATTAGTGTGTCTGTGTTGCTACCATGTGTTACACAATGTTTATCTGTGGTGGAAGGCTCTCACTTCCCTTTTCTTTCCCAAAACTTGGGTATAAGTTTGGGAGCAGGCAGAACTAGCGCATATGCTGATTGAAGGGGGTGGAGAGCAGGGGATGTGTCGTAGAGCCTAAGGCTGTAGCTCAGATACCAGGTGATCGCCTCTGGTAAGCTTAGGCTTCCTCGAAGCGGGCTTGCAGCTAGCATGTGAAACTACCTTTTGTGGTCAGGGGCTCCAGGCCTGCGGTCTATCTGGGCCTTCTCGTGTTGTGAACACGGCCACAGGGACTAAAGATACCAGGTAACCTCCAGTCTGGCATAGAAATGTATAATAAAGCTGCAGCCACTAGCCTTTAAATCCCAAACACTCCTCTTTAAGCGTGTCAGTGTGAGTGGCAGTAGCCAAGTAATTTATTTAATCTAACTAGTACTTATCTTTGTTAGGAGTCATCTGCAGATTTCTTCCATTTCATGTGCAGTGAATTTCAGATAATGTGCTTGTACAACCTCTTTTTTTTTTTAATTCTATTGATTTACAGTATTGAAGTGAAATATTTGATACCTGTTTCCAGCACTTTGACTGTACGTAGTCAAAGAAGTTGATGAGATTCTTCCCTCCCTTCCACAAGCCCTTTAGCTATTTTAAATGTATAATTATCATTGCATGTCATTTGATAGCTGCACTAATTGCTGCCAACCATTGTCTGTTTGCACTTAATGCTGAAACCTGATCAACATCCTGCTTTGGTTGATGTTTGGTGGTAAACTTTAATTAACTCTTATTGCATTGAAGAAGAGCTCAGTCTCTGTGCTAACTAATCATTTACCTTCATTATGTCCTGACAGCTCCACTTGTTCCTGGTACTAATAGATACACCAGTCAGTAAATAAACCTGCAAACCTTCATGCCTTGAAGTTGTTCTACATTGATATTTTGTTGCTTAAAGTATAATGGTGAAAAGATAATTATTTCAGTTAGTTTTGTATCTCTGCTTTTCCAGACGCCAATCTCAAATTGCCTTTTTCATGCCAGACAATATCATTTTAATAGTAACTGTAGATTTAAGATAACGTTATTCCTTCAGCATGGTTCCTATATACATGCATCTTTTGAATCAATACAATTAAGCTTGTCTCCTGTTGGAATTCTTGTAATTATTTTTCCTGAAATACTTTTCCTGTAATGATATTGAAGTTAAAGTAATCAGGTTACTGGCAGATCATGTAAAATTCAACTCAAAATTGCTGGCTGCTTGATTTTAATTTGTCTGACATCAAGTTTGTTTGAAAAGGGATAATATGTGGTTAAACCAAGGAGCTTATAATTATGGTTGACATTTGTTTGTTTATAATGAAATCTAATTAAAGTTCATACATTTTAAAACACAAAAGTTAATTACTGAATTGCTCACTTCACTTATGCACAGCAGTCAAATTAGCTTGCAGAGCAAAAAAACAGACAAAAGACTATGCATAATAAAAACAAAATGCCCAGCTGATCTTGGCAATACAAAACAAATTTGCCATGATAATATTCTAGTAAAATCAAGTGCTTTATTAATAACAAAATTGTTTAAAAAACATCCTGTATTTTCACTGACTAGGCTGATTTTAATATAGAGTAATATTTAAATGTTTAACATGATTTACAATACCTACAGCTTTTTTCTCTTCTTTTTAGTTGCATAATTACACTCTTGTAAATGTGGTCAAAAGCAAAATTATTTTTGTTGTTTTTGTCAAGACTCTTTTTGAAGTCATCTAGAGTTGTAGCATCTCCCTGAGAACTGGACTGCTTATTCAACCAATTGCCTTGTGATAACTTTTAGAAAGATAATTGTAGCATTTTAACATGCAACCAAATTAGTATTAGGCAAACAAAAAAATACTGTAATATTTTTTTCACAGTTGATTTTGAGATAACAAGGAGGTTAGATGAACAGAGCCACTTTGTCTCTCTAGTCGTTTTTTGTTAGTTTTGCAATTCAGTCTTAGATCTGAATATACTGACAGAGAACTATCCAAACTTCAGTAAAATCACAGTTTGTGACAATTCACACTTTAAAATATTCTACTAATCTATCTTACACAATTAAAATATTTTTCATGTAGTTGCTTATGTTACATTAGACCTAAGCTTAACGAAGCAAATCCCCACGTTTGTGTAATTTTTTTCTTAAAAACTATGAATGCAAATGATCTCTTTCTTAATGTTTGAGAACAGGTGACAGATCCAGGCAGTGTAATTTTTAAAGACAATTAGGATTAATTTTCTATCTGCTTCTATTTAATTTAGTTCCATGTGAGTTTAAAACAACATCTAATGTAAACTAACTTTGGTCAGAGTTAAAGAGATTAAATGGTGAAAGCTTCACAGATTGGGAGTATTGACATATGAATAAACACAGTAAATATGATTTATTAATTCCTAAAATGATTGTTGCAGTGAATTTCTTTAAAGGAAAAAGGAATATCAATAGCTAAGCTTTATATTTAGCAGGATTATTAACCTGAACTTCCAAATTTAATAGGGATTTTGGGGGTGAAAAAGAAAAGCATGAGGACTCTTGTCATTAATGGTATGCTTGCAAAATTGAGAGTAATTTACATAACCTTTCATAGTGTATATTGTGTGTGTTATAATACAGGATCTGATTGATTTGTAGATGAATATTTATTTAGTAAAAGAAAATCAAAGGGATTAAGCAGTCATCATTTTAACTCTAATCCTGCTTTGCATAGATGAGACAAAAGGAGGTGATTAATGCTTTAATGTTCACTGGGTCACTATCATTCAGATGCAGCTTTCTCCAAAAAGAAAGAAAGGGGAAAAGTTGATGCCTCCCCCTTGTATTGGCAAACAAGAGTTTTTTAGCAATACTTTAACTGATTAGGCCATTCTTCATCACTAATGAAGTAATCACTACAGAACTTCAGTGCCAGTTGGAGTAGCAGAAATATGGTATGAAAGCGAGAATTAGAAGGATAATTACAGGTCATGTTCTTGCCTCATTCCAGTATGAGCTGTTAA